>NW_005354212.1:1519881-1540260 GCF_000412655.1 Myotis brandtii | reverse complement strand
GCCAGCTGGAAGGAGGGACTGTAGGAGGTTCGCTGTGAGAGTGCACTGACCACCAGAGGGCAGCTCCTGCATTGAGCATCTGCCCCCTGGTGGTCAGTGCACATCATAGCAACTGGTCAACCAGTTATTTGGTCATTTGGTCATAATGATCACTTAAGCTTTTATATATATAGATATTATACATTTAACAAGTAGTTGTTGCATAAGTACAATTTGCCAGATTTTAGTATAGGTGCTGAGGATTTATTTATGAGTCAGATAGCATGGGCCACATATTTATATAGTTTTAATCCTGGTCTGAAATACAGCAAAAAGTTAGCTATTGTTGTTATGCTAACACATGCAGTGATGGAGGAGGTATAGTGTGCCATGGATATTCATAGGAGGAGAATCTGACAGAATGAGATAGGCCAGAGAATGTTTCCTAGAGGACGTGAGTTCTATGATCAAGTTTAAAAAAAGAATTTGATTTAACCCAGCAAAAGAAATGAATGCAGGAAGATGGGTCTTCTAGGCAATGGTTGTATGAAAAATCAGGTAAAAACCAACAACAACACAAAGATAAAATCAGCAGACTGAAGTTGTCAAAGGGCAGAGGAAGTAGTGGCAAGAGGTGAACATGAGTTTCTAAATAAAGGTCAGATAATGAAAGGTAAAATTAGCTTTGTTAAGTATTGAGGTCTCTATTCTGAAAAAAAAATCAGGATTCATTGAAGTGTTTAAAATAATTATGCAATATGGTTAATTTCAATTGGTCAAGTTCACTTTGGTTATACTAGTAAAGTAAACAATGAACTAAATAGTAGCAAGAGTACATGCAAACAGTTTATAAGCTATCTCCACAACCTAGGTTACTGGAGATTATGGCTAGAGCTGAAATATCATCATTGAGATAAAGGAGATATAATAACAAGGACTAACATTCATTGGGCACTTGCTAGATACCAAAGAACATTTTTAGACTTTACAATTAGTCTTCAAAATAACCTATGATGTAGTAATTCTATTATTTTCATTTTATAGGTAATGTTACTAAAATTCCAAGAGATTAACTTTTCCAAGGTCACACACTAAGTAAAAGTTAAAGAATACTATATGGGTATGTTAAGGATATTTCTATGGAGAGCAAGATGCTTATAAAATTGTTGTCAGAGTTGAATAAACTGGTGTAGCTTAGGCCATCAGGAATGAGGACAGAACAATAGAGAAATGGTTAACAATGGGACCCATTCTCAGGGTCCACTGAAGTTATTATGGGATCAACAAACCACTACTGTATCCAAGAATCCTGACATTGCACTTTTTTGTAGACATACAGGAAGCTGGAAAACAGACATCTAAACTTTAAGTCAGGGATCAGAAAGGCAGGTGAAATGTCTGCTACTACAGCCACTTCTCTGATGCATCTTATCATGGAAAAATCTGAGAAATGGATGATGGAATTCTACTGTGGAGAAACCTCAGAGGCCCACGGCTTTGCTAGCTTCCCAGAAAATGACTGTAGAGCAGTGGTTCTCAACCTTGGCTGCACATTAGAATCACCTGGGAATCTTTTTAAAATCCTGATTTCTGGGCCTCATCCTCTGGAAATTCTGTTTCTTTGTTATGGGGTGCCACAACATTAGTAACAAAGAAACAGAATTTCCGGAGGATGAGGCTCAGAAATCAGGATTTTAAAAAGATTCCCAGGTGATTCTAATTTGCAGCCAAGGTTGAGAACCACTGCAGAGGAAGGGAGTGTGGTATCTACCTAACTTCCATCTTCCGAATCTCATTCTTTGCATCTAATTTTGGGAATTTAATCTAATACCTAACTGCAAGGGGGTTGGGCAAATGAAGAAGAGTATGGAAAATGGGTGAAGTATGCCAACTAGAGAGGAACAAGAGGGAAATTATCAAAGATACCTAAGAAATTATGATAGAAATCCAAATAAAAGTAATCACGATTTAGACCAGAATGGTAGCAGTAGAGGTGGTGTGAAATTGTTCACTTTGGAATGTATTTAGAAGGTAAAACATAGGATTGTTCTGGTTTATTATATTTGGAGCATGAAACAAAGAAAATAGTCCATGTTAACATATTTTGAGACTAAGTGGCACACTGGAGTCGTCATTTGAGATGGAGAAACTAAAATAGCAGATTTGGAAGGAGAGTAAGAGAAGAAAACTCAGGAGTTAATATTTAAGCATTAAGTTTGAGATGTATTTTAATCATCTAAGTGGAGATGTCAAGTAGGCAGTCAGAAAAGTATATCTGAAGTTCAGTGTGAGTTCAGTTGCAGAAAATAAAAAGACATTTCTCATAATTTTTTGAAATTTAAATGTGTGGAAGAAAAATATTCATAACTTTTTGCTGCATAGTTTTAAGAAATCTATCCTCTCTTTGTTTTAGCATCAACAAGTCCTTACTGAAGCAACAGTATGCACTTATGTTTGACAGTGAAACAGAATGCTGTAAATAACATTGAATGCTACATGTGAATGAGTGAATCAAAGTCCATGTTAGAAAAAAAGAACAGAATCTCTTACAATTTATTATCAAACATAATCAGCTACTGCCCAAATCAATATACAAAGTATGGAAATCTGAAACTATTCAAATTCAGCAAGGAGGGGGAAAAAAAAGTTAACAAGCCTCTTGGGGCCAGAGAAGTATAGGAATTTGGTAAAGTGTACGTTAAGAAAAGTTTCACAAATGAATCAGTCAGAAGACAAAGAAAAAGCTAGGTTTTAACCATGAATTGTGGGAAAAAAAATCAAGCAAAACCACATTGATTTTATGCACATCGTCATGCCATATTTACTAAGAGATAGAAGCATTTACCAGCGCTTGTGATAGATTAAAAGATTAGGCTAGATGGTAATAATCTCTCTTTCATGTCAACATGTAAAAATAATAAAGATTAAAGTAATTTATGGTAGAGAATAGGATAAAGGGTTCACAGGTTACCCTGTTGCATTTTGCACTCTGTTGCTTTGATTCTGCTGCTGTCTCCTTCCCTTGCAGCATTATTTATTCAATCTGTTTAGTTTGCTTTACAGGCTGTGGCAGCATTCACAGGCTGGACCTATTGAACCAAGCTGTAATAGATGTAATACATCAATACATTTGAGCTGAACAGCTTTAATTAGGCCTTCCCGGTCATTTCATCAATTCAGTTGAGTACCATTGGGATTTGGATAACACCCAGCCTCCTGTCGAGCATGAGAATTAGAGCCCTCAAGCAGGGCTCCACCAGTCCTAGCGTAAGGTTAGGCAATCAACAATACTTCACACAAGAAAGTGTCCTGTGCCCAACCCATAGAATTACCCTTACAGTGATATCTTTGAAATCCTAAAAACCTTTAAACCTAAGTGTCAAGTGGAAATGCAAACTGTCTTAAAATCCCACAAACACACATAAAGCTCTTTTTGTGTTCAATAGGAAAGGAGTTTGTTGTTGCTGGCATACATCTATAATCAAGATAACGTTTCTATAGCAGTGAGGTTGATGGACAGGATGTAAGAAGATGCAAAAACTGTTCTAGCTGTAAAAATCGATGTATACTATTTGAAGTTTCAATATAACAATTGGTTTACTAGTATATCTTGCACTGTACTTGTCGCATTCAGTCCAAATGAAAGTAATCTGATGCAGAAGATATATACAAATGAACATTATAGCAGGGCAAAAACACTTATATCTGGGAAAGTGCAGACTACTTTACAAGCAGTTTTGGCATGCCCTGTGATTGATTTTCACATACAAAATATCTTCAAAATGAAACAATGGGAAAAAGCAAAATAAAACAAAACAAAAAAACATTGTTCAGTATGGTTGGTCAAAATACAGGTAACAAAGACATTTACATTTACTTAGAAAGGTATCCAAATAACCTGATTTCCTTTTTCTATAATGTGTACAATCTGAAGACAAGAGCTGGTCTGGAACACCCAGTAACGATGCAGTGGGGAAAAGCCAGAAAACACTACAGTGCAGTACTACAGGCAGCCAGCACAGAGAGTTGACCTGCAGTGCTCAAGCTGCAAGCCTACATCAACGGAGTCATTAGATTTTGAAAAGAGAAGGAATGGGGCCAAAGGGATTAGACTGAGGCCTCCAATTTCTCAAATGTCATGGAGAAAATTGGCAGATTAATTGGGAACACCATATCCAAGGAAAAAGAGTAAGAGGTCTTTACCAGGTAGTCTAAGGCCTTCTCATTCTTTTTCATCCAAATGGAACCATTCCCAAGGGTAAATGTTCTGAAGTCTGGCTTGTTCTGTAGCCACATCTGCTACAACTTGGGAGCAGAACCTGATCATTTTCCAGGACCATGAGTCAAATGATAACCAGGCCAATTTTTTATGACTATGGAAGTTTTAAATGATCTCTATGTTTACTGAAATGACACAGGGAAAGTAATGTTCCTTTAAAAATGTTAACCTTGTTGAAATTGTTTTAGCAAAAATGAAAAAAAGATAGATGTATAAAATTAGAACATAGAAACTGACAAAGGAATAAATTGTTTTGTTACTTTAAAAAATTAACCACATAGCTATGAGCTTGAAGGGCTATGTCATTTACATTTAAAATAATACCAGACATAATATAAGGTAATTTGAAATGCTTTTTCTCTGGGCTGCAGACAAGAAAATCAAATTAGTCTTAATTATGTCTTGTTTAACTTGAACATTTAAATTAGAGATTCTTTGCTAATCTAGATGCTTTATAGTTACCACTTCTTTTTATATGGAACTTTTTCTTGTTTGACTTTTTTGAACCATGGAATGTTATCAAGTGGGCATTTTTATCCTTTAGAAATGATAAGAGTGATGCTATAATCCTACATAATAAAGAGGTGATATGCAAATTGACCGTCTCACCCTCACACAAGATGGCCACCCCCATGTGGTCAAAGATGGCCACCACAAGATGGCCGGCAGGGGAGGGTAGCTATGGGCGACCAGGCCTGCAGGGGAGGGCAGTTGGGGGTGACCGGGCTGGCAGGGGAGGGCAGTTGGGGGTGACCAGGCCTGCAGGGGAGGGCAGTTGGGAGTGATTGGGCCAGCAGGGGATCAGTTAGGCATCTATCAGGCTGGCAAGGGAATGGTTAGGAGGTGATCAGGCTGGCAGGCAAGCGATTGTGAGCCAACAGTTGGACATCCCCCAAGGGGTCCCAGATTGGAGAGGGTGCAGGGTTGGCTAAGGGAAACTGCCCCCCCCCCCAGTGCACGAATTTCATGCACCAGACCTCTAGTTACACATATGAAGCTCTGTGAAAATTTAAAACTCTACAATGCTCAACTCCACAACATTGATATTTTCATTCATGTATATCAGTAGCAAACATTGTTCATTCATTTGTTTTAACACATGAGAAGATGATATGGTTTGGTTTTAAGAGACAGAATATAAATATATTCATAGATACAAATAGTACAAATTGATAGACATATTAAGTAAAATAGTAACTTCTCATATTTTAAAATGCTTTAGCAGTTTTGATGATGAGTTGCCCAAACAATAAATGTTGGATTACTGCACTTCAAAGAAACACTATATCAATAAATGTAATTACAGTGTTTATTAATCCCAATAATGAAAATATATTGTTTTAATTGATATTTCAGAGAGAGGAAAGGAGAGAGAAACACCAATGTGAGAGAGAAACATTGATCAGCTGCCTCCCATAAGCTCCCAGACCAAGGATCATATCCACAACCTGGGCATGTGCCCTGAATGGAAATTGAACCTGCCACCTTTTGGTATACAAGAGGACAGTCTAACCAATTGAGCAACACAGGCCAGGGGAAAAAGTATGTTGTTTTAAAATGATATAAAATAATTGTTTTCTAATACATGCTAATGACTTGGAGTGAGGAAATTAGAATATATAAAGTATAGTATTGTGCATTTGAATCCAAAGATCCAGTATTCAATATTTTCTTCTCTAATCTTTTCCAGCATGTCTTTCCCACTCCACCAGGATCCCCTGGCACATTTTTTTTTTATTGTGGCTACCTATTGGACTCAAAAAGGAAAATTTAGATGTAGATTAAACATCTATAGTACATTTTCAATGTAACTTCTAAAATCTCATATTCCCCATTTGTATGGAGATATGTATATGTTTATCCCTTACATACTACCAAAAAGCTCTGTGAGTCTTAGTGTATTATAAAAAAAATTGGAATAATAGTAAAAAGCTTTTAAGTTTTAGTTGTTCCTCAGCCTTAAGGCAAATGAATTAATGTAGAAAATCCTCTTAACATAATTTTAATAATAAGTTAATAATTTTTAGTAACTGGTTAAGTAAAAATTCAAATAGTGAAGTGCTTAGAGAAAAAGCAAAATTTTCTTCTTTTCAATCTGTATCCATAGAAATAACCACTTCTATCAGTTTAATGTGTATTCTTTTAGAGATCTAAAATGCGTATTTAATATTTAAATAAGTATAATATGAATCATCTATATGTACAAATACATGTGTTGTTTGGAAATTATTTTCAATAATAATGTTTTATGAAATGTTAATGTCACATATTTAGATTTACCTTATTCTTACTAAATATATTAGTATCTTAATATATGCATATACGACTATAAATATACCCAATCTTCTCCATTTTTGAAAATGCATGGTGTTTATTTTATGCATTTTTATTTTACTATTACAAACAGTGCTACAGCATATATCTTGGAATGCATAAGTAGACATTTTTGGAAATATCTCTATTTGTTAATTTCCTATGTTTAATGGTTTTCTCTAGTATTTATTTGACATTTTTATTATTATACATTAATAGATTTCCTAATTCTGTTTCAGAAACCTTGTAGTAAATAATACTACTACAGAAAATATATGAGAGACCCATTTCTTCCAAATTTTCAAGCAAAATATATTAATAAGATATCTATACAATACACTGTGGATATGTTCTCCCAGTGTATACTCACTCTGCTTCATTTATTGAGTATTTCCCTATATGAATTAAAAAAAATTCTGGTCACTTTACTTACTTTATGTCTTTGAAGTTTTATGTCACATTTAGAATGTGTTTTTCATCCCAAGATTACAAAACTGTTTTCTTCGTTCTACTTATCTGGAAGCATAACCTGAGAGGGGGTTTTCTAGTTTAAGGGAAAGACCTCTCTGAAGAAACTTTTAAGATATGAGGGAAGCAGAAAACGGGGAAAGTTATGCAAGATGTGGCTTTGGATAACACCTAGTTAATCACATGTAGAGCTCTGAAATGTGAATTATGTTTTAAAGTCTCTCCTGCTTTGAGACAGGTGAGTAAATTCACCATCAGTGATTGGCTCCTGGATTCCTGAACTGGGGAGAGGCATACATCCAAAACCTCCCTGGCCAAGTGACATCATTTGCACAGAGAAGGGTAATTATCCAGAGAAGGTTACAGGTGTGAACCAGATAGTAAAAGAAGTTACCAAAATTCTGGGCAGGGCATCAGCACCATTTGCTACAAGTAAATCCCTTCATTTTCTTCAAGTCGTTGTGCAGATTTGTGAAGATAGAAGTTTGTTTTGAATGTTACGTCTTTTGGAAAACTTTATCATGTGGCATGAGGTGTTAATATTTCTCCCCCCCCGCCCACAACAATAGCCAATTGTTGCATTAATTAAATAATCAATGGTTTTTCCCTACAAATTCAAAATATGTCATTTATCATATATTAAATTCTTATTTTCTAGATTCTAAATGTTGGTTATTTTTACCCACATCTGGCTACTCTATCTTTATTCTTCTGGAATAAGATGTATTGCAATTGAAGTATTTATTCCCACCACTTCTTTCATTCTTTTTGCACTTTTGAGTCTGCTGCTTGGGGTTAGCAGTTCAGCCAGGTCTTCTCTTTTTTGACTTTGGGATTTAGCTTCCCTAAGGGTTTTTGTTGTCTGTTTTTGTTGTTGTTGTTTTTTTTCCCAAATCTGAAATCATATAGAACTGTGAACTTAAAAAAATACAGCATGCTTTGGGATTTAGCTTCCCTAAGGGTTTTTGTTGTCTGGGGTTTTTTTGTTGTTGTTGTTTGTTTGCTTGCTTTTTCCCAAATCAGAAGTTATATAGAACTGTGAACTTAAAAAATGCAGCATAATAAAAATTTTTAAGGATTTATTCAAGCAAAAATTGATTGGAATCGGCAGAGCCTAACAGAGGTGGCTAAGAGCATTCCACCAACAGGATCAAGGAACAGAAAGACTATAATAGAGAAAAGGTGGAAGCAAAGCAAGGGAATTATTTAATTGGCTGTGGCTTAAGTATTTCCTTTATTTGGAAAAGCCTAGCTGGCTGTTTGTGATTGGTTGTCCTCAAGTTCTGATTTGTTAACCCTGAGGCATTATTGGTGTAGGTTTTGTTTGCTTACTGGGCTGCTAAGGTATTCAAGCCACCTCCCCATCATTGGACTACTTGTTTAATTAATTAAACAGAACTAACACAGAAAGGTCTGTGATGATTCAGGACTACCCATTATTGGGTAGATATGATGGTTCAACATTGAGGTTCAGTATTAGGAAGCTCATTGTTAGTGAACATGTGGGCCACATTGCTAATATCAGTATTATAAAATTATATATATTTTTGTATTTATTTACCTTTCAATATTTTTATATCCAACATCATTGATATTTTTGTCTCAATACATTATTATGTCCTAGCCCGTGGTGGGCAAACCGCGGCTCGCGAGCCACATGTGGCTCTTTGGCCCCTTGAGTGTGGCTCTTCCAAATACCACGTGCACACGTACAGTGCGATTGAAACTTCGTGGCCCATGGGCAGAAGTCAGTATTTTGTGGAAGAGCCACACTCAAGAGGCCAAAGAGCCTTGTGTGGCTCACGAGCCGTGGTTTGCAGAGCCGCAGTTTGCCGACCACTGGAAAAATCTGAATATATAATATTAATAAGCTAAATTCACTTCACCTTTCCTTTGACTGTATTTTGCCAACTCCATGCTGAGCCTCTTTTCAGACTAAAAATATCAGGACAAACTTAATAAAAATTGCTATGCAATTGAGAGAGGTCACATGATAGATATTATATGGGTTGAGATGGGGATCCCGTGCTGCTTATGACTTTTTCAAAAGCTGTTTACTTTCTAATACACAGCTATTTTGTCTTTGAGAGATCTCATTATCTTTCGAGAATGGGGCACAGTTCATTCTAAAAGAACGTCATCAACTTTAAATAATGGCAGTAGTTAACAAGAAAGAAAAGTAAAAGCAAACCCCCATTATTTAGCTTTTCTGCAAGTGGAACATATGGTCAAATTTATTGGAAATTAAAAGGAAAACATCTGAATTTGCCCGTATATTCTGAGAAATTGTAGACTATACTTATTAGTTGGCTGAATTCACTACTTGTCAACTCTAATTTATTCTAAAAAAGTCACCTTGCCAAATGCCTGGATTTTCAATGTGCCCACATTTAGTAAAGTAATTTTAACAACAGGCACTGCAATCCTACCATCTCATAGATGTGTTATTATGACAAATACATTTGTATAGTCCTGTCTGGCTTGTAGTATATTCTCTTTGTTTAATTCTGTATAAGTAGCTTAACTGTGGATTGACTCAGGGGAAATTTTTGGTTAATGATATTTTTAAGTTATCAAAAAGCAGAAATATAGCATTGCATTAATAGTGTATATTCTTTAGCGAGACATTGATAATAGATTAGGCAGCCAAGTGATGTATTTCTAGAAATAGGAAAATGTCCTAGAAGTACCTTGTAGTTGTTCCTAAAGATTTATTAAAACTAAGTTGACACTTGCATCACTGATAGAGGTAATTTTAAAGCTCTTGAAATTCTACTGACCCTAAGATAATGAAACCACCACCTTATCCACATTTATATTCTGCGGCATGTAGTGTGGCTAGTGGTATGGAATGTGAAATGCGGTCATTATCTTCCAGAAGGATTCACAAAAGTAACTGAGGGCAAATGCACAAACTAAGAGACACTGCAAAGAAAGGTAGATACAGTGCTGAGTACCTGATGAGTAGTTTTGTATAAAAACAAACAAAAACGATAAGGGATTATTTAGGCAGTTAATAAATCATGAGGCTCAGTGATGCACATAGAAGCATAACCAACACAGATTTCTTAAAATGTGTTTCCTTTATCTGCTGATGGGCATTTTAGGCTGTTTCCAAATCTTAGCTATTGTAAATTGTGCTGCTATGAACATAGGGGTGCATATATTCTTTCTGATGAATGTTTCTGGTTTCTTGGGATATATTCCTAGAACTGGTATTACTGGGTCAAATGGCAGTTTCATTTTTTTTTTTGAAGCAATGCCATACTGTTCTCCACAGTGGCTGCACCAGTCTGCATTCCCACCAGCAGTGCAAGAGGGTTCCTTTTTCTTCGCATCCTCTCCAGCACTTGTCATTTGTTGATTTGTTGATGATAGCCATTCTGACAGGTGTGAGGTGGTACCTCATTGTTGTTTTGATTTGCATCTCTCAGATGATTAGTGACTTTGAGCATGTTTTCATATGTCTCTTGGCCTTCTGGATGTCCTCTTTTAAAAAGTGTCTGTTTAGGTCCTTTTCCCATTTTTTGATTGGGTTGTTTATCTTCCTTTTCTTAAGTTGTATGAGTTCCCTGTAAATATTGGAGATTAAACCCTTATTGGAGATAACATTGGAAAATATGTTCTCCCATGCAGTGGACTTTCTTGTTGTTTTGTTGATGGTGTCTTTTGCTGTGCAGAAGCTTTTTATTTTGATGTAGTCCCATTTGTTTATTTTCTCCTTAGTTTCCATTGCCCTAGGAGCTGTATCAGTAAAGATATTGCTATGACAAATGTGTGCTATTTTGGTGCCTATGGCTTCTTCTAAGATTTTTATGGTTTCCCATCTTATGTTGAGGTCCTTTATCTATTTTGAGTTTATTTTTGTGTATGGTGTCAGTTGGTGGTCTAGTTTCATGTTTTTGCAAGTATCTGACCAAATTTCCCAACACCATTTATTGAAGAGACTGTCCTGACTCCATTCTATGCTCTTGCCTCCTTTGCCAAATATTAATTGAGCCTAATGGCTTGAGCAGATGAGTGGATTAAAAAACTGTGGTGCATCTATACAATGGAATACTATGCTGCTGTAAAAAAGAAGGAATTCTTACCATTTACAACAGCATGGATAGAACTGGAGAGCATTATGCAAAGTGAAATAAACTAGTCAGTGAAAGAAAAGTACCACACAATCTCACTCATTTGTGGAATATAAAGGACATTATAAACATGAATAAAAATAGATATAGAGACAAAGAAGCATCAAACAGACTGTCAAACTACAGCAGGAAGGCTAGGGAGGGTTCAGGGGGGAGGTAATAGATCAACGGAAGGACTTGTATGCATGCATATAAGCATAACCAATGGATGCAAGACAGTGGGGGTGGGGGGAGGGCATGTCCTGGGGGGTAGAGGAGGCCAGGGGAAGATCAATGGGGAAAAAAGGGAGACAAGTGTACTACTATTTGTAATACTTTAAACAATAAAATAAAATTTAAAAAGTGTTTCATTTATCCTGTATCACAGCTGAGGATTTATATTATGCCCTAAAACAAATCAAATCCAGTGCATATGAAAAGTATCATGAAATGTACTTAGAAGAGTCTTGCTGAAGCAAAGATATGTGCATATTTACAATACAAACTGCCATGGGCTCTACAAATGAAAGCTCTGCTTATAATCCAAATAACATTTCTAATAGTATTTTCAGATAAGGAGAATGCATGTTAAACTCTTGCTCAGAAGCTTCTAATCTTTAGGCTCATTCAAAATGCGGGTTGTCCAAATGAAATAGGATGATTGTTTTATATTGAAATTTGGCAGAAATATTAATGAAAATCTATGAGGATAGCAAACATTTAACTGCTTTCAGAGATTCAGTACTGAAGTATGATTATTTAATTGCATATTCATGGAAATAGTTTATTGCACTGTTCTAGTCCTTCCCTCCCAACACTAATATTCACCAGGGCCAGGTCAAAAACATTGGCTTACAGTAAAAAGAAAAATGTATTAATGAGACCAGTAAAATGAGGGGGGTAAAAGGATGTATAAAGATAAAATATATAAAGCATAGATGGTTTTAGTCATTATTACAAGTTAAAGATGTAAAACAGACTCAACCCTCAGAATTTAATTTTATTTTTTCTTTGGCAACTTCATCCATAGTTATTAGGTATACTGTTGTGTGCTTTCCTGGTCAGATTCCTTTCCCATTGCCCAGGATGGATATTGTAAATCCATTCTGCTATAATCAAATCTCCCATTTCACCACCCTTCCCCATTTTCAGTAGATGGCATCATCTCCAAATTCACAAAGATAAAATCTGTATTAATTATCACAATTTTATAGTTGAATTCATAATCGTTATTTTCCTCCTTTCCTCAATGGGAATTGTATTTCTCTAATCTTGTAGGTTTGATTCCACCTAATTCTATTGCTTTATTCATTATTCATTTTCTACTTCTTTCTATCTTTTGGCCTTTTTTGCTGTTCCTTTGACTATGCATGCTGTTTTTATTTTTTTTTCTATCTCCTGCCTCATATCTATTATTATGTAAGCTTTTTAAGTCCCCCAGATTTTCTTTTTGAAAATCCTTGCTATTTACCCCCTTTATTGAAAAATTGCACCTTTTTTTTTCTCTACCAGGCCCCCATTCACTTATTCTTTCAGGATTCCAGGAAAGCCACCTTTCACTTTACACCAATCCCCTTACATTTCAGTCTCCTGCCATCTGAAACCTTCATTCATTAAAATCATTTTCCCAATGGATTCTTTTAAAGAGAAATTCTATCTACATCTGTCCTCTCTCTTCCTTCAAATGGCGTCTTTACTTGGCTTTCAAATATTACATTTTTATTCTATATTATTTTTAATTTTCTGTGGCAGGATTTATGAACTTCAGCAATTTTGGCTCATCCTTGGACTCTACTGAATAGATGCCAGTAGCACACTTCACCTATGCCCCTTGTCTCAGTTATTTTTTATCATGACACCGAAAATAACTCCAGACGTTGATAAATATCCCATGGAGTGCAAGAGTGCCAATAGTGCCCCAGTTGAGAACCTCTGGCTTACAGTGACTCATATTCTTTCTCTGTCTTTTTCTTCACTTGTCAGTTAATTATTGGTGTTCATTAGATTTTACTCTAACACTCTGATAACTTCACATATTATCTATAACTTGTGGCTTACTGATATGTACTTACATATCGGAATGCTCCTTAAGTTGTATGCATTCTTTCTATAAAACTATGGGATATCTCATAAACACCTAAAACTCAGAATTGATGACACTGAATGCATCATTTTTCACATCCACCTCCCTCAACCTCAATATCCCTGTCTTATCATGGCAAGACAACTGTCTATCCAATTCCCAAGGCAGAAATATGACAGTCATCCTTGACTCCTCTCTCATCCAATTACCAACTATCAAATCAATAAAATCTCAAAACAATATATTTCATTTGTATCATTATTCTCCTATTTCAGAAGATCACCATTTTTATTATATATTATGGCAATATTTTTTGGGAGGTGACCTTCCAAATTTGGATCTCTCCAGTGTATTTATCATGCTACAGTGAGAATATCCCTTCTAAAATGAAAACCCAATCTTGGAGCATCTCTGCTTAAAATATTTATGGTTACCTATTATATTAAGGAAAAAAAACCCCACAAATTATTGAAGGCTATTACTAACACATACATCTTAATGATCTCACTCCTGTTGTATTTCTCAATCCCTTGTCTTGCCATTCTTGTCCATGTTGAATTACTTCCAGTTTCCTAGAAAGTGTCATTGCATCCTATTCTAGACATTTGCATATACTATTTTTTCTCCTTGAAACACTCATATTTCATGACTTGTAGCAGCTTTAACTGCATTCCCTGGTCAGTTCTAAGCTATCAGGATGCTTATTCAAGAAGCTTCCCTTAGTCTTTAGGCTTTTATGAGACACATATGCTTAACAATTTCTTGAAACACTATAGGCAACTACATATCACACTTCACTGAGAGTGTGTGCTTGTCTATGTCCTCAGCTGGGCACAACATAGCTTGAAGGTAAAGGAAGTGCTTTAGTGTTTTTAATAAATCCCAATATTGTTCCCCATGTTAAATTTATTTCCCTCTTTTCCTGTTTTTTCGGAATAGCTGTTGTATTAACTCATTCAGTGAGCACTCATTTAGCATCTACAGTGAGGTATGCTGTGACAAGCACTGGCAGTACAATGAAACCTCCATTGTGGGGAAGATAGAAAAATCAGTAATATCCATGGAATGTGAAAGTGCCATAGGGGACAAGTAGAAGATCTATAAAAGTCTCCATCAGGTCGCTGATATATTTGAGAAGTGGGTTAGAAAGCAAAGATAGCAAAGGTCAAGAGAACACTTCTGGATGTAAAAGAACAATAATTTGAGCATTATTTTTTAGTGAGAATCATCCAAATAATAAAAAAATTAAAAAGTAAAGAGAGGAGGAACATTCAGAAATAAAACAGGAAATGCAATAGAAACTAGAACACGAACTTGAATAATATCATAAGTACATGGCCAAGAACTCAGAGCTGGATCCTGAAACTAACAGGAACAACCAAGTATAAAATGTAGGAAAAGGGTACATTTTTAAAGGAACTCCAGATAGGAAAAGATCATGACCAAGATATTCAGAAATAACAGCAAAGAAATTCCTCATAGAAGGGCAGTGAAACATTTTTAATGGTGGTTCTCAGTCTCTTTAAGTGATGCCTTTGACATTTGATAGGCAACTTAGTATCAATTGTCCATCAATCTCCTATGTAGCATACAGAGTGTGTAACCTTGGGCAAATTATAAATATTATTAATCACTCTGCCTAAGTTTCCTCTTTTATAAAATGTGGATAAACTTATGTCAAAGAGATAATGTCAGTATTAAGCATTAACGTTAAGTTTTAGATATTATTACTCAACTAATGAAGTGTCCAACCCTTATCAATATGAAAGATGATATAAAAAATAATTCATAGTATGTCCAAAATTATAATATTCTCATCAAATTAAAAAATATGCTAATACTATTTTCTGCCAGTTGATTCTTATATTACCTTTTTTATATAGCTAAAATTAAAATTACTAGAACTTGGAAATCTAGTATCTGGGTAGCCAAAATAGGTTGTAGCAATCCTACATCATAGGGCTATAAGAAGTGTCCATACATTTCAAGGATGTCATAGTAGTCTTATGAAGAACACTATTAAATATGTCATAAGCTATTAAAAATGTATATACTCTTTTGGTGCTATCTTAATGAAATAAATCTTCTATTGGACATTAAAGTATAATAATAAAAATGCTAGTGCTTAATTAGCAAAACCTGAAGATCTTTTGTTAAACAGTCACCTCTGGTTCATCCTACATCTAATATATTTTTCATGCCTCACATATACAGGCAAAATTTGTATCTGTCATGGCAAACACCAGCTGCGAGTTTCCAGGAGTAGACTGTATGAGTTGCATTTTTTAAAATGTGATGAAGATGGCTTTAACCTTCCCCTCATCTTGATTAAATTTTACAGAGGTTTCTTCCTGACTTCAACCCCTGACAACTTAGATTATTTACTTTAGAAAGTTGTAACTACAAATTATTTTTCTGCTCCCTTTAGATATAAATCTTCTCCCAGCCTTTTGCCAGTTTTACAACCCATGAATGTCTTTCTCAAGGATCTGGGACCATTGCTTTCAAATGTAATCATTGAAGGAGATATTAGTGCCCAGCTCTCCCAGGCTCCCTATGAGGGTAGGCATCTAACTTAATAAGCCACAATTAGCAAACACAGATGACCTAATCAGATTTATCAACCTCCCCTAACCTCATCCTTCAATACTTTTCCACCAGCTCACCCCAGTGCTAAAAATCTCACCTCCCCTGCCCACACCACCTTTTTTTTTCAGAGAGTTGAAGTCAGTCTCTCTCCCCTATTGCAATAGTTTTGCATAAAGTATTTTTTTCCTGTTTACTCCATCTGTTGTAATGTTTTCTTTCACAACTGAGAATGGTAAGTTGTTGACATGTTCAAAGATAATTACATAAAAGTCAATATTAGAATTTAAGGATATAATATATTATTTAAAGTTTTATTTTCTACATTGAGAATTTGGGTTATAAATTGAATAAAGATAGAACTTTCAACATTTGGAGATATATATATATATCTCCAAATAAGGGAGTATTTTTAAATATATATATTTTTTCTTTTAGAAAAAGTGAATATAAGGGAGAGGGAGAGAGAGATAGAAACATCAATGAGAGAAAAACATCAACATCAATCTGCAGCTTCCTGCATGTCCCCTTGCCAAAGATGGAGCCTGCAATCCAAGCATGTGCTCTGACCAGGAATCCAATAGTTGACTTCTTGGTATATGGTCGATGCTCAACCACTGAACCACACTGGCCAGGCACAGGTATTAAATTTTGAATTATTAGATGATGTATAAGTTCAAAGAAAATTATAACCTTGTTCTATTTTTGTATCTCTTAAAATATAGTAATTTGTGATATTGGAATTATCAGTAAGTAAAATCTGAAACTTATTTCTCATTCTGCTTCCAAGCAATTGATGTTCTATTCAGGAAAGTAGGGTTATCTGTTTAAAAACGCATTAACTTTCACATAACCTCAATATGTTTACCAAAATTCATTTAAATTTATATTGAAGCTGTGAAAGCTTTGAAATTTCTGCCTAACAAATTATTCACAGAGGTATTAAAAATTGCTCATTTCTGTTTTTCAATCCTACAAGGATTGAAACTGGTATATAGTTGAAACTTTGATTAGATTTCCATGTCAGATAAATATATTTTTAAAAATTGAGTCTTAATAAAATTAAAATAAGATTTTAACCTATCATCAGTAATTTACATGGTGTGGGAAGGTCTGAATTAGACCCCACTTTTTTAAATCCTTACCTGAGGATATTTTTCCATTGATTTTTAGGGAGAGTGGAAGAGAGAGGAAAAGACAGAGAGAAACATTGATGTGAGGGAAACACATTGATTGGTTGCCTCCTGTTCATGCCCCAACCAGGTCCCAAGCCAGGGAAAAGCTTACAACCAAGGAAGTGCCCTTGACCGGAATCAAGTCCAGGACCCTTCAGTCCACAGGCTGATGCTCTATCCACTGAGCCAGACTGACTAGGGCTATATTGGGCCCTTTTAGTAGCTTGTACAGAATTCTAGAATTAATGCTTTTCAAGCTACAAAATATGTGCTAAGCATCTTATACTTAGAACAAATTGTCCAATAAAAGCATAAGAAACCTTGTGGCTATGTATCCTCCTATCAATATTTCAGTAAATATTATCTAAATGCCAATTGTAGGTAATTTATATATTAAAATATTTTCATATACCTATAGTTTGTGGCCTAGAGTATACATTTTTCTATAAGTTGCCAAAAGTAGCTGATTTGTGGGTCATAAGAAATCTGAAAGGAGCATTAAAGAAGTGTTTTCTCAATATTTGTGCATTATAAAGTGGATCAATTCTTATGCAAAATAATTTTCAGGAAACATAAACTTGGTTCCAAATATTTTATTGAAAAAGAAAGCTACATGCCCTAACCGGTTTGGATCAGTGGATAGAGCTCCCGCCTGCAGACTGAAGGGTCCCAGGTTCGATTCCCGTCAAGGGCATGTACCTTGGTTGCAGGCACATCCCCAGTAGGGGGTGTTCAAGAGGCAGCTGATCGATGTTTCTCTCTCATCGATGTTTCTAACTCTCTATCCCTCTCCCTTCCTCTCTGTAAAAAAATCAATAAAATGTTAAAAAAAGAAAGCTACAAAGAAATAGTATAAATATGATCCTATATAATAAAAACGTAATATGCTAAGTGTCTCAACCAGTCGCTATGATGCCCACTGACCACCAGGGGGTAGACGCTCCGACCAGTAGGTTAGCTTGCTGCTGGGGTCCAGCTGATTGGGACTGGGGGAGAGGGACTGACATGCCCTGGAGCCCTCTTGCGGTCCCTCCCCAACCAGCCAGCCCCCATCGGCCCAGATCAGTGCAGGCCAGCCAACCTCCCACAGTCCCTCCCTGGCCAGCCTCCATTCGCTCCAATCGGGACTGGGCGAGATGGCCCCAATCAGCCCTGATCACTGGCCAGGCTGAGGGACCCCAACCATGCATGATTTCGTGCACTGGGCCTCTAGTCAAAAAATAATATTTTACCTTTACTTACCCGTTTATATGGATAAAACATGAACATCACAAAATGAATGTGTTGTGAATTACTTGAAAAATATATTTTAAATTAATCACATTTTAAAGATAAAAAGTGTAGTGTGCTACACAAAGGCAGTCATTATGAAACCTTTGAAAAGCAAAGAACAATTTCAGTAATAGAAAACTTCACCAGCTAAAATTATTTGGTTTGAGTTAAAGTTAAAGACTAAATGGGTCATGATGAATTTAGGTTTGAAATCCATGACAAATATTTAGCATGATGGCATGATACCTTAGAGTGTAGGTAGTATTAAGAGTTTCAGTTGACACAGAAATAAAATATATCAGCAATATGGTGTTTATAGAAAAATTTAAAGAAGCAAACAAATAAAAAAGAAACAATGAATCAAACTATGAGAATTAAGGAAGGTCACAATCCCAACATTCTTTTTGCTTTGAACTATACCTGGTTATCATGGTAGTTTTATGTGGCATAAATGCAACATTTCCAGCATGATTATGAGTCCTGAAAAACCTAAAGCTGCTGTTTCTCAAGAATATATCTATTTAGGTTAAACCTTAAGAGATGGGAAGATGTTAGAATAGGAAACTGTCTTTGAATAACTTTGCAAGGTAAAATACAGAATTCTACATTAAATTTGAATTTTAGAAAAAAATAATGAATAATTTTGGACTATAATATTCCCAACACTGCATGGGTGAAATATATTAGACATATTTATAGTAAATTTATTTGTTTTTATCTAAAGTTCACAATTAAATGGATCTTCTGTTTTTAGGAGCTCTATATTTAAAAATCTTTATGTGAAAAAATGGTTTGACTTATGCCATATTATATTTTCAGTACGGAGAATAAGGAGGTTAAAATTCACTAAAATGTGAACGACTCATAAACTAGGAAAATACAATAAACACAACAAAACAGAGATTTCAACTTGGAAAATGTTCAAGCAGTGACTGTCTAAGAGTGGTCGGCAAACTGCAGCTCATGAGCCACATGTGGCACTTTGGCCCCTTGAGTGTGGCTCTTCCACAAAATACCACGTGCAGGCACGCACATACAGTGTAATTGAAACTTCGTGGCCCATGCACAGAAGTCGCTATTTTGTGGAAGAGCCTCACTCAAGGGGCCAAAGAGCCGTATGTGGCTCACAAGCCGCAGTTTGCCGACCACTGGTCTAAGATATCACTGACAATTAAGCAGTGATTGTCAGTGATATCTTAGAAAAGAGTCTCCTTCAGATGCAATATGGAAACGGATGATGAGCCTTAGAGCTTCTTTGACTTAGGAGATTCTATAATTTCAGTTTTGAATGTATGCAATTTGATAATCAGCCCTATTAAGCAAAATAATTTAGGGGCTAGTCACAAATCCTACTCAAAGTATTTTCAATAAATTTTACATGATATCTTATAACTACCTAAAATTAAAGAATAGTTCTGTGTGAAAATAAGAATAATGTTCATTATGGAATTCAAATGTTCTTTCATTCACTCAGTAAACATTTGTTTTTAATAAATGCCCCTAACCATTTAAAAGCAAAAATTACACATTTGATTTCCCATTTGAATACTTTTCTACACTAAGGACTTTAAGAAAATGTTCCAGAGTACTACATTTTCTTTTTAGGATATTTGTAAATTTCATCTTGAGGATTATTTATTTTTTAAAATAGCCTTAGATTTGCACTGGCCTATGTGGCTCAGGTGGTTAGGTATGATCCTGTGCAATGGTTGCTGATTCTATTCCTGGTCAGGTCGCATGCCTGGGTTTTGGGCTTGACCGCCCCCCGCCCCAGTAGGGGGTATCCAGGAGGCAGCCAATAGATATTTCCTTCTTACATTGAAGTTTCTTTCTCTCCCTCTCCCTTCCTCTCTCTCTAAAAGAAATCATTGTAAATATTTTAAAATAGCCTTAGATTTAATAATATAAACATAGAAATTCTCTGTCTCTCTCTCTCTCTCTCTCTCTCTCTCTCTCTTATATGTATATATATATAAAAGCCCAGCGACCATTACAACAGAATGACTGGAATGACCAGAATGACCGGTTGCTATGATGCACCCTGACCACCATGGGGCAGATGCTCCATACAGGAGCTGCCCCTGGTGGTGAGTGCACTCCCACAGC
>NW_005354212.1:1515598-1519397 GCF_000412655.1 Myotis brandtii | reverse complement strand
TCGACTCCCACAAAGGGTGGCCAGACTGTGGCTTAGGCCCACTCCCCAAGGGAGCAGGGAGCAGGTAGTAGGACATCCCCTAGGGCTCCCAGTATGTGATAGGGGGCAAGCTGGGCTGAGGGAACCCCCTCCCCAGTGCACAAATTTTTGTGCACCGGGCCCCTAGTATATATATAAAAGCCCAGTGACCATTACAACAGAATGACTGGAATGACCAGAATGACCGGTTGCTATGATGCACCCTGACCACCATGGGGCAGATGCTCCATAGAGGAGCTGCCCCTGGTGGTGAGTGCACTCCCACAGCCGGAGTGCCACTCAGCCAGAAGTCAGGCTCACAGCTGGAGAGCACAGCGACAGTGGTGGGAGTCTCCCCTGCCTCCGCAGCAGTGCTAAAGAGTGGCTAGCCAAGAGGTAAGGAGTGAGCAGGTGGGCGGTTAGGAGCAAGCAGGTGGGTAGTGAGGAGCAAGCAGGAGGACAGTTAGGAGCGAGGGGTCCCGGAGTGCTAGAGGGATGTCCGACTGCTGGTTTTGGCCTGATTGGGCCTAAACTGGCAGTTGGACATCCCCCCAGGGGTCCTCAATTATGAGAGAGCACAGGCCGAGCTGAAGGACACATTTCATGCATCGGGCCTCTAGTATTTTACATAAAAAAGGAGTTGTAAAATTAAAACAATATGAATTTTAAAATCTAGTCACATATATCATTAGGTAATTTGAGTTATATATTTATTTTTTAGAAACAAATGAAAATCTTTTAAGTATTAAAGAACAAATTTTGTTATAACACATGTGTATTTCTAAAATGATAATTCACATTGGAGAGAGCCTAACTTGAAGAACTAAATGTGTGTGTGTATATATATATATATAGAGAGAGAGAGAGAGAGAGAGAGAGAGAGAGACTAACTGTAAGAATGTGTTATTTAGAAGCTATAAAAATAATTAAATATACATGAGATACTTACAGAAAAAGTATTTTTGGAACTTAAATGAGGTGGGATCTTAAACCCTAATACCATTTTGTTTCTCATTGCACTAGATGATTGTGCCACACTTCAGTATACTGACTACTATTTTACAGCACATACTATAGCACTTTACAGTTAAAAATCACTTTGCAATCATTTGTTAATGAAAACTACTTATATTTTTGTTGTTGTCATATTGAGTAAATAAAAAAGGCTTGAAGTCTCCTATGAAAGAAACAAACAAAATAAATGACCTTAACAGCAGAGATTTCAATTACTTTAGAAGAAAACTGTATCTTCCAATGGAAAAAAAAAGAATGAAAGTTTTATTGTATGAAATTAGGTCAGGTCAAGAAGCATTTCCTGAATTTCTATACTTGTTAGATGAAGTGAAGGAATAGAGATCAACACACACACACACACACACACACACACGCACGTGTATTTCTTGTTTACTAGCAACAGATAATATAGTTAAGGAGATATACATGAAATCTAAAGTACTATGGGAAAAAAGAGCTGGAATTAATCAATTTTGGTTTGGAACACTGGGAAAACTCCTTAGAAGTCTCATTTGAAGGGTAACTTGAATGAAAATATATCCTCAACAATTAGAGATGGAGATAAGTGTGTGAAATATAGACACAACTGTAAAAGGAGGGCTGGTGGATGTCTTGTATGTTCTCAGTAGCTAAAGAAATCATTTATGGAGAGAGAAGGAGCAGCACTGGTGTCTAAGTAACTACTGCTGCTCTGCATGACAGACTTAGAGAGTTTTCTGACATGCTGGGCCAGAGTTACAGGCCTTTCACAGGGGTCGCCTAAGACCATCGGAAAACACATATATAATTACATATTGTTTTTGTGATTAATCACTATGCTTTAATTATGTTCAATTTGTAACAATGAAAATACATCCTGCATATCAGATATTTACATTACAATTCATAACAGTAGCAAAATTACAGTTATGAAGTAGCAGCGAAAATAATTTTATGGTTGGGGGTCACCACAATATGAAGAACTGTATTAAAGGGTCGTGGCATTAGGAAGGTTGAGAACCACTGGTCTAAGCACATCGTAGGTGGCCAACAATTACTGTATCTAGAAAAGGGGGAAAAATAAAACTACTTAGTTCTAGAGCAATGAGGAATGTTTGGTAAATGTGATAAAAATATTAAGGCTATAACTTATTTTTTGAATATGGAACAATGAAATTGCATCATAAATGGTCAAAAAGACATGCAGACAAACATAAAAATATTAAGGCTATAACTTATTTTTTGAATATGCATCATAAATGGTCAAAAAGACATGCAGACAAATATTGAGTTATCTAAGATATCAAATATCACCTCAAGGATCTACTTCATATATTTTGCTCTGATCGAATAAAAATAAAAGCTTTTTTAGAATTATTAACATAAATTTCATTTGACATAAGTAACTGCTCACACATTCTTCTATTGATCTGAATCTCACAAATAATAAACTCATGATATGATTTATGAACAATGTTTTATGAAGTCAAACAATTTTTTGAACATTAATGTCCAGTAGGGTCTTAGAGAATCACTACAAGTACTGGCTCTCAGAAATGCATAGAGAAATAAAGCCCCTGTTTATTTTAATCCAGCGTTTTCCAAACATATGCAAACAATAAATCTCATTTTCAAGATAACTAACATTTATTACTATTCCATGGACTACTAGTAATATATCTGAATGTAATTTGTGAAATACTAGCATATTGAATCTAAGTGTTTCAATCTAGTGCTTGTGACACTAAAGATTGTAGGTTTCTGTCACTCTGTGTATAGAATACATGTACACAACTAAAAATAAACCAAGGCTCTGGTAGGGTGGCTCAGTTGGGTAGAGTTTCATCCCAATAAGCCAAAGTTGTGGGTTTGATTCCCAGTCACAGCACATACAAGAATCAAGCAATGCATGCTTGGATAGATGGAACAACAAATTAATGTCTCTCTCTTCTTCTAAAATTAAATTTTTAAAAATTTAAAAAATAATAAATGAAAAAATCTACTCACCAATAAAAAAACAAAATAAACAAATCAATTCCAATAAATACATTTCCTGGTAAAGCAATGTATCCCAAACAGTCTCTCTCATGGTTGTTACTTTTCAAAGGTAGAAGTTATTTTGTCTATGGTATTTCAACTCCCCAACCTATGGCTAAGTCAATGGTCAATATTTTTTTAAAATATTTTTTTCAATCACCATTTTTCACCCAGCCCCCCATCTGTCAATCTTTTGAGCTGCAGAAAAGAAATGTCATTAAAAATAGAGAAGTATATAACAAATGAAAGGATGAAAGCTTGAAATAGAAGGCAATTGGAAGAATAATCACACACTGATCTGCCAATTACCTGAAAGAGGGAGAGTAAACTTGTCCACTTGTCCAACTTTCAACAAGGAATATGTGATGTTCTATCATTACTCACTGTGAGAAGGAAAAGATAACGATACTGATCCGGGAGAAAGAAAAATATAGAGCAAAACCATGCAGGTATCCTATCTAATAATAGAGAAACATGGTAATTAGCCGTACCTCTGCTACCCTTCCCATTGGCTAATCAGGGCGATATGCAAATTAACTGCCACTAAGATGGCGAGCCGGCAGCCAGGCAGCTTGAAGTGAACAGGAGGCTTGCTTGCTTCAGTGACGGAGGAAGCCAACGTTCCCCGCCTGCCTTGCCAGACTCTGAGCTTGCACTCTAAGAAACAATGTTATAAATATAGAAGCTAAACAAAACCCCAGAAACCTGCTTTCAGCCAGCCGGGATCTCAGAGCTGGAGTTGAAACAGTGT
>NW_005354212.1:1506146-1514412 GCF_000412655.1 Myotis brandtii | reverse complement strand
AGCAGGCCTAAGCCAGCAGGTCATTATCTCCCGAGGGGTCCCAGACTGGGAGAGGGCATAGGCCGGGCTGAGGGACCCCCTCTCCCCACCGAGTGCACAAATTATTGTGTACCAGGCCTCTAGTTTATTTATGTTTTAAAATATATTTTTATTGATTTCAGAGAATAAAGGAGAGGAAGAGAGAGTTAGAAACATCAATGATGGGAGAGAATCATTGAACAGCTGCCTCCTGCACACCCCCTACTGGGGATCGAGCCCACAACCCTGGTGTATGCCCTTGAGTGGAATCAAACCCAGGACTCTTTAGTTCCCAGGCCAGCACTCTATCCACTGAGCCAAACCAGCTAAAGCAACAAGCAGGTATTTGGAGTCCTGAGCCAATGCTTGGGAAGAACTGTCTTCATTTCATTATCACAAGCTGTAAAGAAATACAGTATTCACATGAGGCATTAATTGGTGAAAAAAATTAAAAACTTAAAACAGTGTCTTGCTTTTAAAAAGCTATTTAAATTTTGTAAATGGTTTAAGTGTAGCACAGCTACAGCAGTAAAATAAAACCAAAAAAACAAAAACATTTTAACTAGTGTTATTCTCAACTAATCCCCAACAATTTTCTGAATTAGATAGAAAGAAATTTGTATCTGAGGACAAGAGAATCCACAGAGAGTCTAGCAGAGAATGGACAAATATCACTAATGATGAGAAGGGATTGACTGTGCTTTATTCATACCAAGCAGAATGGAAAATCAATTCACCATTTGACCAGAAAGCATAGGAACTTTATTCATGCAGTAAAAAAGTAATCAGAAATGTGAGTTCCCAGGAGCATTTAGGAATCACAGGTCTTTAGAATGTGCAAACAATTGTAAAATGTGAAAGGGAGAGTAGAAGTGAGAGAATTTAAAAGCAAGAGAAAACAGTAAAATACATATCTCAGAAGGGGTCCGATGTTGATTGCTAGAATTTTCCCAAAGTAATTGCAATGCTAGTGCAATACTTTTAAAACTTCAAAACTTATGAAATGATTTTGTTTAGAAAGCAAATAGCTGCTATTTTCTCTTAAACTAAATGAAAGAAGAAACCAGGAAGAAAATGTAGTACAGGTAATCAGACTGTTAATTTATAAACTGTTGAATGTGGTAAGAACCTTAAATATAAATACTAATAAGTGGGCTAAGATTTGAGGCATTTCTTTTCTAAACATGCCTCTGAACTAATTAAACCAAACATGGCCCAAATTTAGGTAGTTCACGTTATTCTGTGCACATGAGTGTTCATTATGAAATGAGAGGTTCAAATGAGATTTCCCTTCAGGAAAAATTGTTTGCACTCAAGTGTTGAGCCTATTACCCACTTGTTTTACTCTGAAATCCAAGGTTTTATTACCTATTTATTGAGTGTCTTTTATGTGTGGGGCATTGTGCTTAAATTGGGGGACACCAATTGAACAATGTAGAGTCCCCACCCTCATAAAATTTAGAGTCCATTTACTATCTCCATAGTAACGGGTGCATATTTGCCTTTTTTTTTCCCCATTTCTTCTTGCTGTTGAAATTGAGCACTGCCAGAGCTGGTTTGGCTCAGCAGATAGAGTGTTGGATTGTGGACTGAAGGGTCCCGGGTTTGATTCCGGTGTAGGGCACATGCCGGGGTTACGGGCTCAGTCCTCAGTTGGGGGCATGCAGGAGGCAGCTGATCAATGATTCTCTCTCATCATTGATGTTTCTATCTCTCTCTCCCTCTCCCTTCCTCTCTGAAGTCAATAAAAATATATATTTTAAAAAAGAAAGAAATTGGTAGCCCTGGCCAGGTACTCAGTTGGTTGGAGCATCATCCCGTACCACAAAAGGTTGAGGGTTTGATTCCAGATCAGGGCATGTACATAGGTTGCAAGTTTGATCCTCCGGTCAGGGTGCATATCAGAGATAACTGATAGATGTCTCTCTCACATGGATTTTTCTCTATTTCTCTCCCTTCCTCTTTCTCTAAAACCAGTAAAAATATTCCTGGATGAGGATTTTTTTTAAAAATGCTAATTTGTATACAGTTTTGTTGTGTTTAATATGCTGTTGATTTATAGATTGATTTCTGCCTTGGGCCCCAGGGAAGAGTAATCTCTAGATAAATAGACTTGGTTATATGTATATACTACCTGAACACATTGGAACTTAATATTTTGTTGACAATACTAAGTAAGCGATATTGTTAATAGCATAGGGATTAAAAATACCTGTTTGGAGGTCAGAGAGTACTGAAAAAGAACACTGATTCTATATTTTAAAAATATTTTTATTGATTTGAGAGAGGAAGGGAGAGGGAGAGAAAGATAGAAACATCAATTATGAAAGAAAATCATTGTTTGGCTGCCTCCCACACACCCCACACCTGGGATCAAGCCTGCAACCTAGGCATGTGTCCTGACCAGAATCAAACTGTGACTTTCTGGTTCATAGGTCATTGCTCAACCACTGAGCGAAACCGGCTGGGCTGATTCTATCTTTTAATAATAACTAATAACATTTAATGATCACTTACAATAAGCAAATTATCCTGATTATGTATTACTAACTTACAGGGAATCTCCAAACTTAATGGTTTAAAGCAACATTCATTTTGTTCATCAATCTGTATTTTGGGCAGTGCTCAGCAAGGAAGCCAGTCTCGGCTTCATTCACCATGAACTGGTCCCGTTCAAAGTCTGGAGTCTGGAATCATCTGAAGATTTGTTCACTTACATGTCTTAAAATGGATGCTGGCTGTCATCTCAGTCTGTAGCTGGGGCCACTGGAAAGAACAGCTTCACATGGTATGGCTTTTCTTACACAACGATGTTGGGTTGCAAGCATTCTGAGTGAGAGATTCAGGCAAGAGTCATGTCAGCTTTCATAACTTGGAATCAGAAGTCAGGCAGCATCACTAGTGCTGTAATCCATTGGGCAATGCATTCATACAGGTTGCTCAATTTCAAGTGCAGAGGAGATAGAATCCCCATGCTGATAGAGGAGTGACAGGTTCTGTAAGAACACATGGACCAGAAACGTTTCAGTGCCTTCTTTTGGAAAATACTAACTGCCACATTTCTATAATATAAGAATAATTTTCCCCACCTGACAAAATCCCCACAAAGTCTCCTTATATTATGGCATCAGGCACAAACTCCAGATCTAGGATCTCTTCATCCAAATAAAGTCCAGTTGTAAAAGTAGCTCCTTTGGTGTGTTCCCTCCTACACTGTATTGATTTTCAGAGCTGTGAGTTATCTGCCTTTTTCTCACCACTCAACAGACAATAGGGAGGGTAGGCTATAAAGGGGGGGAGTGGTACAGAAGGCCCATTGCAAATTTGAAATCAAGTCTAGTATTAATGTTTATTTTCTTAATGGGAAATCAATCCTGTTGCATGAGAATGAACCTCCATGACTCTTGGCTCCACTCTTTGCATTCTTCTTTCTTTTTCATAATAAATTGCCTATGTTTGCTGCTCAATCATTTTTTTTTCAGCCCATTTTCCACTCAGAATAGCTCATAAATCTAAAAGCCTGGTTTTCGTGTGTGTGTTTGTGTGTGTGTGTGTGTGTGTGTGTGTGTTTAATGTTTGGTGCTTCTTATATTGCTTTTAATCAAAGTTGGTGGTGTTTCTTCCAATAAAATTCTCTTAAAATTTTGTGAGTTCCCTATTATCTCTATTTCAGTTTATACCATTAGGAAAAAAAAAAAAGCCATACCTACAAATCTCTTGTCTAAGAAGACTGTTAAAGACACTCTAATGACAATTTTATGGTTGAATCTAAATATGTCCAATCATATTTTATTTTTAATTTTAGCCTTTAAAATTAAACTCTGGACAACAGAATATCACCAGATGTAAGATAAAACTGTTGAGGATGTCAGAGAAATGGCGGTGTGAGAGCTCCCCTTGATCTCTCCCCTTAAAATGTTAACAATATGAACAGACATATCTCAACAAAAATTCCCTGATCAAAGTAAAAATACACCTGAGAGACCTGCACATTGAAACACCTATAGGTGGGCAAGTAGAGCAAAAGGGGGAGGCGAAAACGTCGGAGCCAGGGTCGCACACATAAACCAGAGTTCAACTAAAATCAAAAATATATTCTGCTTAACTTGAAACTGTCACTCAATAAATAGTTAGAATTTTGGATCTTACAAGGATTTATAACTGGCTAGAATGCATTAGACTTTTGCACATGGTTAAAGTTTTGGAACAACTATTGCATTCTGGTATAAATTTTTTAGAAGGAAATTTTAAGTTTGTTTCCCAAATAAACCCCAGTGAAAACAATTCTACTGCTTGGGAATCTATGTTTTTGAAACATTTATGAATTGCATCAGTGGTGCAAAGGTCATATATAAGCAGAGCTATTTTTGAATTTTCTTTCATAATTTAAATTTATGAACTCGTAATCTAAATTTTAATATAATATTAATATTTGTTAGGATTTTAGCATTTGTCAAATGCATTAGAAAACAAACAAGTAATCATTGAGAGCCAATAAAGTTTAAAGATATTTTTTTTTTACTTCTTGCTATTGAAAGAATCCAGAGGAAAAAAAAATTAACTAGGCATTCAACAAACATTTTGAAGTGCTATGAAGTCTAACAATAAATGCTTTTGCTTAA
The DNA here is from genome assembly GCF_000412655.1 of Myotis brandtii. Taxonomy (NCBI): domain Eukaryota; kingdom Metazoa; phylum Chordata; class Mammalia; order Chiroptera; family Vespertilionidae; genus Myotis; species Myotis brandtii. The sequence goes on along the minus strand of NW_005354212.1, from coordinate 1,509,772 downwards.
GTTCAAAACAGTATTATTTAAATGGACTGTAATTAATCTGTTCCATGACATTGATTGTTAAGTGTACTTCATAATAGAATAGCTGTCAAAGTTTAATTACTATATTTTAGGTAGTATTATCACTTATTAACTTCAGTGGATTTAATAAGAAAGTAAGGCTCTGCAAAGCATAAATGATTATGCTATCATCAAATTTCTTTGCTTGAGTTCTCTCACTGTTAAGAATTAGTGATTCCATGTAATATGGCTCATCAGATCTCTAAAGGAAAATTGATACTAATATCTGCTCTTCCAAACGTGTGCCTGTGCCTAGTCTTCTATTTTCTGATCCTTCTTATCAGACCTCAGATCTCCCCTTGCTTTGGTTCTCCAGGTTCTTTCCAGTGTCTGTCCACTTGGACTCCACACTTTTTCTTGATCCACATCTTACCTTTATTCCAATTTCTCTATATAATCACCAGAGATCTTTAAGATGACGTATCAAATCTGATAAACTAATAGAAAGTTTTAATAAATTATATGGGTTTCAGATATTTACTTTGATTCTGGGAAATTTATCATTTAATGAGAAGCACTAGGCAAGGCAAATAGACATTAGGGGGCAAAAAGCCTATTGCAGTCCCCTTAAACCACAAAGGAACATGCCTACCACATTTGAGTCTTCAGCTGATCTAGGCAAAATTTTGGAAACTAAATTTTAAAAGATAATCAATTGATACTCTAACATAAAGAACATATTTTTTTAAATTATGAATAATGATGAAATAATTCTGAGATATTGCCTAACTTTATAGTAAATACTAGTAAGTTGAGGAAAATTACACTGAATACTTTGCTTGAGAATTTATAACTGTTGATAAAAGCAGTATACACAATATCTGGCTTTTTAAATGATGCAATATGTTGAAAGTATAGCCAAAGCTACTCATTTAGCAAGGAAGCTCTTTGAAAGTTGTCGCTATAGCTACCCAATCCAAAATGACCCCATATAACTCTTCAATCCCAGTGGATATATAGAATAAAATGGCTGATTCAACCTTATCTAAGAAGTTATAAAGTAATATTTTCCTCCTAAGTAATAATGAATACACCCTCTGGTAGGCTGCCTTATGAAAAAAAAGGCCCTGAGAATATACAAAGTGGAGCAAAAGTAGGTTTACAGTTGTTTATATGGAAAATAATTGATAAATAGTAATACAAGGATAAACTCTGTGTTTCACATACTTACAACTGTAAACCTACTTTTGCACCACTGTGTATACTTTTATGTGTCATGATGTAGGAAGCAGCAGGAAGATTTCAGATGTTTTATAAATAAAAGTAATAATTGTGGTAGACCAAAATGAAATTGGAAGAGATGCATTATATTCAGAATAGCTTTGTCTCATTTCTAAACAGCCGGTCCTAATTCCAATTTAAACACCACTTACTGAATTGGAAAAACCCTTTATTTCCATGACACTTTAATAAACATGGAAGTGGCCTTCTTTATTAAAAAAATGTATTGGGGAGACATTGACTGATGATATTATATAGATTTCAGGTGTGCATTTCTATAATACAGCATCTGTACATTGTATTGTGTGTTCACCATTCAAAGTCAAGTCTCTTTCCATCTCCATTTATCGCCTCTTTACTGTCTTCCACCTCCCCTCACCCCCTTTTCCTCTGGTGGCCTTCTCAGTCTGCCTGCTGTTTTCTGGTCAGGAAATGTCAGTAGCTAACTAGCTCAGGGATTGCGAGAAAGATTTTACCACATGTCATTACATCTGGTTAATTGCTCTGACTTCTATCATAGATATCATCATGGATATTTTCTGTTATGAAAATAAAGAAATAGCTAATGAAAGATAGTTTTATGCATGTTTATGAGGAAAAATAGTTTAAAGCCAGAAGATCATCATTTTCTGAAGTTGTGCTTTGAAAGGTAGGCTGTGGAAGTGATTTTCTCAGATTCCCTCTGGCCAATTCATGGAACAACAGTGATCAATCACAATTGTTTTTACAGAATTGAGTTGCTGGTACAATGTCACAACAAACTGATTAAATTCTCCCAGAAGAAATCATCAACTTTATTTGGACTAATGCTATCTAAGATCTTAAGTTAGAAAGCTGTTTTCATTCACCCTTCAAGGAAAAGTCTTGCTTTTGAAAACTCAGCAAAACCGATTTAATATTTTCAGAATAAACCTTATCCAAATAGTACACTACACCGTTTTTCACATTTTAGGATGTCATAAATATTGTTATTAGTATAATAATGACAATTAATCTATATTTCAAAATATTTTATTAATTGACCCATCTTGATGCAGTGTTTTACTAGTAAGTTGTCTCCCTTTTTTCACACATGTTTACTTCTCCTCTTATTTTAATACTAGAGGCCTCATGCATGAAAATTCATGCAAGAATAGGACTTCCTTCCCCCAGCTGCTGGCACTGGCTTCCCTCTGGAACCCGGGACCTGGGCTTCCCTCCTCCAGTCACTGGCAGACAGCCGCCGGGACCCTTCATTTTCATAATTCTTTAAGAAAAATATAGCTCAAGTATGGAGCCACACATATTTGATATTCTAAAAAATGATTAGCACATATGCATTATGATATGAAATGGCTCCCCTCGGGCCACCTGTAGGCAACTGGGACCCGGGCTGGCTTCCCTCCGGCCCTGGCTTCCTCAGAAAGGACGTCTGGAATGTTGTCTGGAAGATGTCTGGTCTAATTAGCATATTACCCTTTTGTTATTATAGATATTTAACATATCTGTTTATTCTGATCATTTTTCTCTCTTTATTATACAACTTGAACATCACATATGTGATTTCAAAACATGAATATAAGTATGACCAATTTTTGATGCTCCATGATATATAATAAATGTTATTTAACAATAATTTGTCAATATGCTGATAACTTCAAGGCAGAATTGAGTCAGAGTTAATCAGCCACCGTTATAAACTGACAATCAGGAATATATTTGGGCTCAGAGTTATAGAATTCCTTCCCTTTCCTTCCTTCCTTCCTTCCTTCCTTCCTTCCTTCCTTCATTCCTTCCTTCCTTCCTTCCTTCCTTGCTTCCTTCCTTCTTTCCTTCCTTCCCCCTCTCTTCCCCTTACCCTTTCCCATTCTCTCCCCTCTCCTCTTCAACCTCCTGCTCCTCTTCTTTCTAAAGCCTCTTCTTCATTATGATATGAAATGTCTAGAAAATATGCCTATTCTACACACATCCTTGGTAATAACAAATGCTAGAGGCCATCTGAGTTCTGGAATATAACCTAGTTTGTGAAAATTATTTATTATGCATGAAAAATGTATGTTATTGCCTTAGCATTGAAATTTTCATTTAATTCTTTAAGAAAAACATAGCTCAAGTATGGAGTACCACATATTTGATATTCTAAAGAATGATTATCAGTTTACTCTCAAATGAAGAAGATCAACTTCATATTTAAAATAACAGAAGCATTTAAATAGGGAGGCACAAGGATTGTGAGAGCTAATTATTTTAATGTGTAATGAACATTTTATTTTATATTTATTTTGTTTTAAATTCTTATTGTTGAGAGTATTAATATGCCCTCTTTCCCCCCCCCCCCATTTTCCCCTTTTTACCCCCCCCCCCCCCCT
>NW_005354212.1:1476566-1506126 GCF_000412655.1 Myotis brandtii | reverse complement strand
CAACCATCCCCACCTTCCCTCTGAGGTTTGACAGTCTGCTCCATGCTTCTATGCCTCTGAATCTATTTTGTTCATCAGTATATTTTGTTCATTAGATAACACAAATTAGTGAGATCATGTGATACTTGTCTTTCTTTTACTGGCTTATTTTGCTCAGCATAATACTCTGCAGTTCCCTCCATGCTGTCTCAAAGGGTAAGAGGTCCTTTTTAAAATACTGCATAGTATTCCATGATGTAAATCTACCACAGCAGTTTTATCCACTTATCTGCTGATGGGCACTTGCATTGTTTCCACACCTTGGCTATTATAAATAACACTGCTCTGAATATAGGAGTACATACGTTCTTTCTGATTGGTGATTCGAGTTTCTTAGGATATATTCCCAGAAGTGGGATCACTGGGTCAAATGGCCGTTCCATGATTAATGTTTTCAGGAAACTCCCGTCCACTCTGCCCTCTCTTTGCTGGAGCCCACAGTGAGTTGCTGTACATGAAATTTTGTGAGTTGGCTCTTTAAGAGGGGTGCCTGCATTCCTTCTCTCCCTGGCAAGCAGCAACCATGTTGCTTTTCACAGCCAGGTGTTCTGTGGGCACTTTTCTCAGTTTTTTTGTCTGGGCTGGGGAGCCCACTTTGGGGTTTAGATTCCAGAGTTCTCAGTGGGAACCTCCCATAGCAGAGATATCCCTCCAGAACTTTAGTTGCTGTCTGTGGGAGCCTGACCAGCCCTTTCATCCCTCTGCACTTCCTACCAGTCTCTATGTAGTCTTCACTTTCCATCCTTGGAAAGTCCTTGGTTACCAGGGTTCTCTCCAGCTAGCCTTCATTTGATTATACAGGATGTTTTTTCTGTATTTTAATTGTATTTCCATTTTGGTTCTGGGAGCATGTCAGTGTAGCTTCTACTTACTTCACTGCCATTTTGGAAATCGCAATAGCTAATTTTATGTGTCAACAAGGTGCTCAGATTAAACATGATTTCTATGTGTGTCTGTAAAGATGTTTCTGAATGAGATTAGCATTTGAATCATAGGATGGGGTAAAGAAGCTTGTCCTCCCTAATGTGGGTGAGTATCATCCTATCCATTTTGGACATGAATAAGATAAAATAAAAGAGACTAGCTCAGCTAGAACCTTGATGTACTCCTCCCCTCATCTGGAAGCTACACCATCAGCTTTCCAATTCTCACAGCTACATATCCTCTTTCCTGAGTTTCCAGTTTATAGCTAGGACATCATGGGACATCTCATCTTTCATAATTATTAAGCCAATCTTTTATACTATATCATTGTAGGATGATGTTATAATAATTACTTAGTTTACCATATATGTATATATGTATGCCTACACATATGTGTGTATGCATCCTATTGGCTCTGTTCCTCTGGAAAATCTTAATACAAGGATTGTCTTTGATTTTTAGAATAATATATCAGACAATCAGGAAACTCCTTTTATTGGAAAGAATAAAGTCTAGGCACTAAAAATATATATTAAATTATCATTATAATCATGTATTTGTGATATAATAAAGATGATGGCTATGGCTACAGATAAAAAAATAAAATTTTTAAGAGGAATTTATGAGGTAGACTTAATAAAATTATAGAAAGCAAATTGACATATATAAAACTCTATAAGAGACTTTTCAAGTAGTAGACAGTGGTGAGAAATATAAACATTCAAGGTGTAAGTCCTTGATTCTTAAAACTAAAAATATACATCAGAGTTAATAATTGATGGTGATAGACATGAGATTTTAATAAGTTGAAATTGGGTTATATGTTGGCAATGTCAACAAAAATTGTGTGACATATTTCTTACTTTACACACAAGGAGATGAAGCTCAAAAAAGGTGTTTGTTTTTTTGTTTGTGTTTTTTTTTTTTTTACTGGACTAGAATTTAAAAAAAGATAGCATGAAAGGAATGAGATAATATTGCCTCCTCATGCTATGGCTTAAAGTCCATGGTCATTCTACTAATAAATGGCATCAAATAGTAAAAGCAAGATGAGACCATCTTAAACATTTCAGAACTGGAACTTGCTGAAACTTAACTTTGGCATGATGATTGTAATGTGAGTATTGTATCAGGAAAATTATTTGGGAATCAGCTGATCAATTGATCCAAAAGAAATTTTAAAAAGTGTTATATTTTATATAAAATAACAATGCTTATCTTTGAGTTATAATGATAGAAAGCAGAGAAACTATGATGCAAACAAATTCACATCTCATGCAGAAGCAAGACATTTTTGTAGCAAAATGTATATAAATGCAACCATGAAATAGAGCAAGATTAATTTCACAAAACAATAGATTCTAAACATGTAGTAATATAACCTTCAATGGTATATACAATAGGCAAAAAAGATGATATACAATGATCTTTTATGTCTTATTTATATACAAGAATAATGATAGCATAAAAAACATTCAGCAATAGTCATTCTATCTAATAATAGACAAACATGGTAATTGACCATACCTTCGCTACACCTCCCATCGGCTAATCAGTGAGATATGCAAATTAACCACCAACAAAGATGGCGGCTAATTTGCATAGGTAGGCGTGAAGCAGCAGATCAAAGACTGAAGGCAGCTCCAGCCAGAGCAGCAAAGGCTTGAAGGCGGCTCCGGCCGGAGCGAAGCCTGGGTCCAGGGTACCAGAGGCAAACCGGTGCTGGCAGCCAGGGGAAGGGAAGGCCTACTGCACAAATCTTTTCATGCAACAGGCCTCTAGTATATATATATATTATTTTTTCATAATTATTATAAGAATAGCAATATGTACATTGTGATTTACATTACCTAGCATTTTTACTTATATTTTTCTAATAACTTGCAAGATATGTTAAGCAGACATTTTTCTCCCCATCATTTTACAAATATTGGAGAAAAACTTGAAGAACTGATAATTTTTCTCAGGTAATGTAGCTATTGTTATCTCAGGACTTATGTTTGTAAATGCTTTATGTCTCATTTATAAACATACAGAAATGCACAAATGCATTATAACATACCTCAAATGACTACTTGAATATAATGTACTCATTTGGACAACTCAGTCATTTGGACAACACAGACAATTGAGTTAACACAAACTAACAATGTTTTGTTTTCCAACCTCCTCTCCAATAGCAGCAAGTTCTTTAACATGTTAAGCGCCCAGTCAATCACAGGTGATTGACACTATACTTTCCGAATGAAAGACCAAACAGGCTGGGTGTTTAACGTGTTAATTACAAAATCCATCTCACCTATAATTTAAATGACAGTGTAACCAAATAATTTGGCACTGCATAACAATGATCACCATCTTTCCAGACTCTAATATTAGGGTTTTTTTAAAAATTATTTTTTGTTTGATTTTGCTGTCTGCCCCAGCTGTTACAATAATATAACAATGTATGTTTTTCTTCAGGAAATACTCTACTGGTAGTACCAATTTTGGTAATAATAGTAACATAGACTGTGTTTCAACAATTTTAATCTACAGACAATAAGACAGTAATATTTTAGTCTCCTGGTATGGCACCTTCCTTGGACCACTTTTGAAATGCTGGTAATCTCATTGGTTTTATTATCATCTTGTTTCTCTTTTTATTCTACATAATTTCATACCCAAGAATGAAATATTTAGTGAGCACTATGACTTTCATCACAATAGCTACTCCTATTATCCCATTTACAGATGAGAATCCTAAGGCACAATGCTGTTAAACTACTAGCTGAAAGTCACACAACAATAAAGAACTACTCTCTAGAGCACATGACTATAATTGTAACACAATTCATTTAGTTCTCATAACTGTGGTCATAGGTGTTTTTGTTTCTCATTTTACATACAATTATTTTCACTTCCAGCTAGTGACAAAGAGGATTGGAATCTCAGTATACAGATTTTTTTGGATCCTCTATCAAGCTCCTCTACCTTAGCATTTCCCAAAATGAAATCAGAAAGTATATTTTCCTGCCTAAAATCTTCTGCTCCCCTCATATTCTCTGGTCAAGTTAATGACACCATCACAGATTGGTAAATCTCAAAATAGTTCCCTCTTTCATTTCCAAAATCCCTTTTCTTCAACTAGTCACAAAGCCAAGATAACTCTGGTATCTCTACCCACCCCACAGCCTCTATTTTGTATTTCTCTTTTCTACTTTAGACTTGTATCTCCTATTCTGTAGGAGTATAGCACAGATGTTTCACTGGTTTACCTGTTCAAAGTATCTTTCAAATCCCATACATCGTATGTTTTCCTGGAAATTACAGATTTAAAGTAAAGATTTGATATACTATTTCCCTTTGTGAAACTAATAGTGATAGTGCCTTGCTTCCCTTTGTTGAATGAAAAGGATTGTATAGTTGCCCTCAAATGAGATTGGGAAGGTGAGCTGGAAGAGGTTTCGTGAGGACATATAGCATGTGCATTAGACATCAAAATAGACCTGTCAAGTCAGCATGTGGATAGATGCATGTTGATATACATCCAAATGATATTTACCATTATGATATGGAATTCATTGAAATCTATATAAAAAATTGTATCACCAAGGGATTGAACACTAAGCAGGAATGACTGGTGGAGTAAAAAGAAAACCAGGAAAGAATGGCATCCTGAAGTCAAGTGAAAGAAGTGTATCAGAGAGGAGGGCATGACTAACTTTTTTAATTCTGCTGGTAGGTGAAGTAATATATTCATTTAGAATTGAAGTTCCAATTTACAAACTGCTGGAATGGGAATTTGGCAAACTAGTTGCTTCTAATGCTTGATTGAATTGTGTATCAGTTTTAATTGGAGGAGAAGAATTTAAGGCAGTGAGTGTAGCCAACCATTTTGAGATGAAACAAAGAAACAAAGAAATTGTGATAGCTGCTGGGATAGGCAGGTCAGGTGTTCTTTTTAAGAAGGGAGAAATGTATAAACATTAGAAGCTTTCTACTGATCAGGACCCCGAGAGAGAGAAAATCGATGATGTGGAAGAAGTAGTGACTAGGAAGAACTGATGTGTTTGAGTGGGTAAGGAAATCTGAAATCTTGTACTGGAATGAGGATAGAAGCTTTATATATAAGCTTGAAAATTTTATAAATGTTGAAAGAAAAGAGGCAGAATGTGTCTGCCAATATTGTAGGCAAGTAGGTATGGTAGCAGTATTTGTGGATGCTCCCTTCTGATATACTGTGTTTTTTTTTTAATTTCTCAGTGAAAGAAGAAGTACTGTTATTAGCTGAAATTAAGTTAAGGGATGAAATTGATGAGAGATGAGGATCTCTCATCTTTTTGAGTGAGGTTAAGATATGAAATAAGTAACTTTAGTTTTTAACTCTTTTGAATGTTTTAGTCATGGATGATGTGTCAACTAATTTTATATCCTCAGCACACCTAGGGCATATTAAGCTAAGACAATAGAAACAACAATGCAAAAATAATAATTGCTTATATTTCTTGGGTACTTATTATTTGCCAAGCACCACTCTAAGAGCTATATAGAGATGAACTAATTTCATCTTCACAGAAAATCTAAGAGTCAGTCAACATAATATCCCCATTGTACATATGAAGAAATGAAGATACTAAAATCATATTTTACCCAGGATTACACATTTAAAGAGAGAAACTGGTGAAATGAAACAGGGAATTAAGTAGGAAAACAAAATAAAACACTTCATCAGGACCCTGAGAAGATTGACAGACAGGAGACATCCATGTCCATGTATCAGGCACTTTGATAAACTAGGGTGTGATATTTAAAGACCTTCCTGATGCCCTATAAGTGGCCACTTTTTAAAGCTCTTCTTATGGTTATTTTTATATCTGTAAACAAGCACCAGCGTCAGATGTCCCTCATAAAAAAAGTCTTCAAATATTCTCTGAAACTACTATAGTAGTAAGTTAGTTAGTTAGTTAGTTAGTTAGTTACAAAGGAAGGGAGCAAATAGAATTAGACGTTAAGTAAGATTAACTAAGAAAGGGTAGCTTCAACGTCACTCTGGGCAACCAAGTGGACAGAAAAGTGCAGCTTTCCAATCCCCTCAAGGAACAACTGTCCCCTTCTCGCAGGTTAACAAGGGAGGGATACACAGCAAGGGGGGATTCCTCTGCTAGGGCATGCACAGTGGGAGCCAAAGTGGCAACCATAAAGGGAATGAGGCTGGCCTGGGAAATTTGGGAAAAGAATCAAATAGAATAAGAGCATTGAAGCCCAGAAGATCCAGGAAAGGGATTAGATAGAAGGAGGGCCCAGCACAACCCTGTGAAAAATTAGGAAGAAGATAGGATACTTTGAAAGACAGCTTACCCTTTCCCAAACCCAAGGAGATATAATCAAAGCTTAACAAAAGCCCCAGGTGCCCTCTCTCCACAGCAGCCATGCGGGCCTGGGTATGGCAATTCGCAGGCTGAAGTGCAGCACCGAACATGGGCCTGAGGGGAACAGAGACAAAGCGAGATGCCGATGTGGATGTGGGGTAATGGCCGAGCAGCTCTGGCCCTGGCCCTCATCCTGTGTTTGGTGTGGACACGTGCTGGCCTGCTGCCCCGGAGGCTGGACTTCTGCAGCGAAACAGACCTGAGCCACCTGGCTTTGGATTGGACATCACCTAAACCCTCCCTTGTTTGCGCTTCAATAAATCTTTCCATGATACCTCACATTCTCCTTTGCGCAAATCCCCAAGATTATTTTCTTGTGACTTCACCAGAACCTACTTCCTAACTGGTCCAGCAAACCTGCTTTGTCCCGTTCCAGGTCCAACAACAAAACTATCCACAAAGAAAACCTTGGGTATGTTCTTTGAGGTTAGGTTGTGCGCCTTAAAGCCCTTTATATCTCCAGCAAACTGCAACTATTAGAAACTTCTTGTTGATACGGATTATATGGGCAATGACTTCATAGCTTTTTAAATTCACATCTCTATGTGCAGATAGCAATCACCTTGAAAGACTGATTGCTAATGTTCAAATTGCCTTTTGTGCAAAGCTGACAAATTTTAGATCCAATTGCTGTTGGCTACGTTTTCAGAAAGGTAGATTTTTAATAATGACATTTAATTTTTCTTTTTTGAACAAATGAATGAGTTTCAAGACTGTTTCTACAAAGACGAAGCACTATATAAATTCCACATGAAAGCAAGCCCTAATTTAAAAAATAATACCCTAATGATGCCTAATTACTTCCTTGAGAATAAGCAGCAACCTAATTAGTCACCTTTATCTTCATATGCACCTGGAATTGCCATTGTGCATGAAGCATACAAAGCACAGCCCATTTTAAAAACAATACTCAGCAGTGGAGGAAACGGAGAAGGCTGGGTTAGGAAGGCAAAGTAATTTATGACCAATCATCACAATTCCTACTGGCATTTGATCCATTTTTAGGGAATTGATACAATAATTAATAGAGTTTGGAAAAAGTCCAGTTGCAAGTTTCATATAATTATTTTAGAGCTAAACATTAAACACTTCCTACAAAGCTAGAGAAAATGCAGTTTGAACAGACAGTGAGTTTCTACATGTCAGGCATTTCTCTACCACAGCAAATGGCAGCTATTAACTCTAAACTTTGAGGTTTGATCCAGAAAGAACTTGGAAATCTCTTCTTAGTTAGATAATGTCTTCTCAGAAATAGGTTGTGGACAGGATAGATTAACCAAGCTGACAACCACTCAGATGAGTTCCTGGAGGGTGAGCCTTTACAGACAGAAAGGAAAATTAAGGTCCTCATGTCTTCACCACTGCCACAGCGAATGGCTCGAAATCAGTGTGAACCACCTTCTACAAAATTTGAAGTGAGAAAGGCAAGGCATAGTCTCTCCTTGGTTCCTGCAAAATAGCTAGTCCTCCCCTGTATTATCAATACTATAAATCTTTAGACTTATTCAAGGTGGTCATTCTTCCTAAATAGAAACAATTATACTTCATGGTAAATTGCAAATAAGTTAGCACGGGAGATAAAGACAGTCTTTCTGATTTCTATTGGGCTTTTCTGAGTAGCTACTTTTTGTACTACTTAGCTTCTCTGAGTAGTTGCTTTTAAAGGCACTTTATATGTTATTAATTGCTTTGCAGAGTTTATCAAGTTAAAACAACACACATTTATTAACAGTTTCTCTGAGTCAGAAGTCTGGGAAATGCTTAGCAGATTCCCATACTAGGATCTCACAGGCACCATCAAAGAGTCATCCAGGCTGGAGGTCCCAATCAGAAAGGGTCTGCTCCCAAGCCTCTTCCAATTATGGTGCAGAATTCATTTCCTTGCAGCTGCAGGACTGAGAGCATTGATTTTCTGCTGGCTGGAGGCTGAGGACCACCCTCAGCCCTTAGAGACTGTCCAGAATTTCTAGAGAACACCTGCATTCCGTGCCCTGTGGGATTCCCCAACCTGACCACAGACCTCACACCGGCAAGGAGAGCCACTAGCACAAGGGGGCTAACAAGGCAGAGTCCTGTCATATAAAATAACCACAGGAATGATGTCCCATCACCCTTGAATTAGTTAAATACAAGTCATGGGTCCTCCCACATTTAAGGGGGAGAGAGTTACAAGCCCTGAGACCAGGAGCAGGGGGTAGGGGGGAATGGATCTTGGATGGGAGAGGAACACCCCAAAACGGTTCCAGCTTGTAACCTTTTTACCATGGAGCTTTGTTTACTCTGTTCCAGCAAACAGATATTTGTAAATTTTTAGCTACAACCACAGAGTTGGTGAAATTTTCATTTAGAAGATTCCTTTAACAAAGTCTATACACCTAAGACCTCTTCTTTCTGAGATAACTATTATGCTCCAGTGTCCCCGCTCTCCTGCCTTTTTCACTAGGACTAAGAACACAATGTCAATTCAAAACAGGACACTATATTAGATTTCAAGTTCTTAATAGATGTGATAGTTGAGATAAGAGTCCAAGAGGCCCAGTTACCCAGCATAGCCTTTAGACCTGAACCAGTCTCTCAAAGTTGATGGTCAGACTACTCTTTTTCCCTAGTTACATTTTATTACAGACTCTAACTACATTTCTTTAGTCCACTGAATTTTGCCTTCACTTTAGTAACTAAGAAGTGAATATCTCTTTAAAATTTGCTCTTTGGAACAAATAACTCTAAGAAAAGTCATTAGTACTAAGAGCTTGCCCCAAAGCCCTGGGCTCCCCCCACTCCCTATTTTTTTTTTTTTGATTGGTAAAGTTGGTTTTCTAAATAATTTGAGGTTCAAATTTTTATACCTGCCACTGCACATGATATCAAGGGGCGTCCTACTTTTAAAAAAAATATTCTTTTCTCTTTGAATGAACCACAAATGGCTAGGAAATCACTTGATATACTCTGGCTTTAAACACAAACACTATTATTTTCTGGATTTTTTCTGATAACTAGAAAATTATTTTGACTTCTGGACAGAATATATCAGTATCACTTTCATTGCTATAAAAATCACACGCAAGAATTGCTTACTATAGCCCTAACTGGTTTGGCTCAGCGGATAGAGTGTCGGCCTGTGGACTGAATCCAGGTTTGATTCCAGTCAAGGGCACATGCCCGGTTGTGGGCTCAATCCCCAGTAGGGGGTGTGCAGGAAGCAGTCAATCAATGATTCTCTCTCATCATTGATATTTCTATCTCTCTCTCCCTTTCCCTTCCTGTCTGAAATCAATAAAAACATATTTTTTTTTAAAAAAAGAATTGCTTACTACTCTCTTCCGAGCTATATAACTTCAGGCAACATTCTATGCCTCCAAGCAGCATTGCACTTTGATTTAAAAAAAACCCACTCATCCTTCCTTTTCAGAATAAAGTAAGTTATTTTTTGTCTTTATTTACAGTGTGCTCCCTTTGGGTCTTCAACTATCCAGCACTAACTTTACACTCACCTACATTAACATTCTCCTCTTTTTTCCCCCTGCCCTGGCTCTCTAATCACTGAATGGATATAGCTGAAGCATTAATTTTCTGATTTTAGAAGCTAGTTCTTTATATCATTTTTCTCTCTTTAATTTTCTAAGGTAGGTAAAATTTTTTTCATGGTTATAAAATGTCCATTGTGGGATTCATCTTTGGTTGGATACTCTCTATTTAATACCAAATCTGTTTTTAAATATATTTTTATTGATTTCTGAGAGGTAGAGGGAGAGAGAGATAGAAATATCAATGATGAGAGAGAATTATTGATTGGCTGCCTCTTGCATTCCCCCTACTGGGGATGGAGCCTGAAACCTGGGAATGTGCCCTTGCCCAGAATCGAACCTGGGACCCTTCAGTCTGCAGGCCGATGCTCTATCCACTGAGCAAACCTGATCGGGCTACCAAATCTTTAGGTTACAGGGAGATTATTATTTCCCAAAGACTAGTCTTTACATATTTACTTATAGATTTAGTAAATATTATTATGTATTATTTTAGCTTGTAGAAGACCTTGTAGAAATAACTCCAATTCTATTTACTAGCTGGTTTGGCTCAGTGGATAGAGTGTTGGCCCTGAGCCTAAAGGGTCTTAGTTAGATTCAAGTCAAGAGCATGTACAGTCAAAGGTATGTACGTTGGTTGTGGGAAGCAACCAATTGCTGTGTCTCTCTCACATCGATGTTTCTCTCTCTTTCTATCTCCCCATCCCTTCCACTCTCTCTAAAGATCGATGGAAAAAATATCCTCAGATGAGGATTTAAAAAAATAACAAAACCCTATATATTTCTTTAGCTTTTCCCTAAGTATTTGATATGTTTATCTTATTCATTTCAAATTTGCTATGTTTCCTATCATAATTTATTTCTAGATATATTATGTAGATATAGATATAAAATCTATTAAAAACTAATAAATATGTATTATAAATTTAACATACTATGTTTTACTGATCAATGAAATGTTTTTTCAATATGGGATCATTCTCTTTTTTTCTGGTTTTAATTTATTTCTTAAAGTTTGTTTTTTCTTTGTATTTTCACACCCTTTAGTTTATGATTATATTTGCCTAATATATTTCCCATAAATTTACTGTCAAATTTTGTACAATTATGTTAAAGTTATTTTACTTATGAATAGTAAAAATATGGATTATTTTTCAATAAAGCCTAAAATGTTTGACTGAAAATTTTTGCTTTTTTCAATTAATGTAACTAGTAATATATTTAGACTAATACTTACCTGTTCTTTATGCTTTTCAGAATTTGTTTTTTTGTGTGTGGTTACTATCATCCTTTTTCATGACTATTTTTCAGAAGCTTTTTTAGTAAACTTTTAATTGTAGTACATTCTTAGATTTTCAATTTTGAAAAAATATAATTTTTAATCTTTCTTAAAATAGACTTTACTTAGTGCATATTTAGTTGATAATTACTTTATGATAGATTTTTGAAGATATTATTTCTTCAAAGTCTTATGGCTTTTATAAATGTTCTTATAAATTCATCTGTCATCATACTTATAAATCCTCTCTAGTTATGTCATTATGATGCCATCGAAGAATTCCTATTTATATTAGTGCTCTGAAATGTTATAGGCTGTAATTGGGATTCATTGTAATCCACCCTTCTGTTTCTATATCTAGAAGTTATATATATTTTTTCAAATATGCACTGTCCTTTTGTCTTCTGGTTACCTTCTTATACTTTTGCTACCATCATTCATAATTTTAAATCTATTAGTATATTAGTTAATATTCTCTGTTAAATCCTTGCTAATTATGTGAGTTTGGAGGATCTGATCCTCCAGTTTGCTCTTTCTCCTGACTCTGACTCACAGTGTGAGGATCGTTTCTGTGTGTCTTCCTCACACTTGTTTACTACTCATTGGCATTTTATCTATAGGAAGTGTATGTAGTTTGGTTTTAAGCTGTGTTTCATTTAAGGGGATTAACATTTGGTTTTTCTTCGATATTTGAAGACAAAACCAATCTGAACCACTTTATTTTATTTTATTTATTATTTATTTTATTTTATATTTATTGTGAAGGTATGTGGCAACATGAAATGAAATTTTTCCTACTTCAATTAAAGGCATGTGGCCAGAATTTTTCTAAATTTTTTTCACCTTCTGTTCTGCTATCCAGAGCCAACCTGGAGAAAGTCAAGTATCCCTCTATCCACTCAGGAACATTTTATTCCTTTGCCTTTACAGAGAAAGTGTCAAATCAGATCTTCTATGCTACTTGTTTCCCAGGGTTAATATCCTGTCACTATGATTCATTTAATCACAGGATCCAAGGTAACACATATCCCCAGAGACCCCTGAAGACACTAGTGCTCAGTGCTTGCCTTGTTCCTGGAGTCTTGCTTTATCTTTATTTTTGTTATTGAGCCCAAATGATTTTCTTTAATTTCTCCCTAACTCAACTATACATTTAGTTTTTATTTTATATTTTTATCCAGAATTTCATGTTGCCTATAAAGAGAACATTTGCTTACATAATAATCTGCCAATTTATTTGAAATGAATTTTAATTTAAGATGGATAAATAACATTTTTTTAGAAATCTTGTATAGGGGTTTCACTAGATCAATCGTGTGCACAACTTGTGGTAATTAACAAAATATGAATGCGTTATTATAATATTAGTTTGCATGATATGAAGTGCTATTTTTTAGTTTATAAAAAGTTGAATATTAACATTTTCATGTGATTTAATATGTATTACATATAGATGCATGTGTATATACATATAAACATATATATGTATGTACACATATACATATATATATATATAAATATATGCACACATATAAATATATACACACTATAGGCCCAGTGCATGAAATTCGTGCATGGGAGGGGGTGTCCCTCAGCCAGGCCTACACCTTCTCCAATCTGGGACTCCTTGGGGGATGTCTGACTATCGGTTTAGGGATCAGGCTTAAATTGGCAGTCAGACATCCCTCTCACAATCCCGGACCTCTGGCTTCTAACTGCTCACCTGCCAGCCTACCTGATCGCCCCTAACTGCTTCTGCCTGCCTGCCTGATCACCCTCTAACTGCTCCCCTGCCAGCCTGATTGTTCCCAACTGCTCTCCCCTGCTGGCCCGATCTCCCTGTAACTGCTTGCTCCCCTGCTCAGGCCTGATTGCCCTTAAATTCCTCTGCCTCAGCCCCCACACAGTGGCTTTGTCTGGAAAGAAGTCAGACATCTGGAAGACGTCTGGTCAACCTGGTCTAATGAACATATTACCCTTATATTAGTATAGATTATTTTATTGATTGATTCACAGAAAGAGTATACTATTTTATACATTTCATTATTTAATATAACATAAATATCTATGTAAGTCACCAACATAGTTTCAGTTATTTATTCTGACAACCTAATCTTTCATGGCATTAAAGTTTATTATGTTTAATTATCATATTAATCATGGGAATTCCTTGATAAGATGTGTTTCAGATGTAATTTTATTCAGGATAACCATCATTATATTATGGTATTAAGAAGCCATCAAACCTCAGAGAGAAGGTAGAGGAGGGTGGGGGTAAGTGGTAGAGATCAACCAAAGGACTTGTATACATGCATACAAGTCTAACCAATGGACACAGACCAGGGGGGTGATGGCATGATTGTGGGTGGGGGTAAGAGGGGATAAAGACAGATATGTAATACCTTAATCAATAAAGAATAAAATTTTTAAAAAGCGATGAGGATAAAAAATATTCAGATAGCAATATAACCAAAAATTTGGTTATCTAATCTAATATCAAAGTCAGTTTTTAAAAATAAAATGTTCATCATTTATTGCCATTCAAAAAGCTTGGATGACATGGAAACAACCTCAATGTCCACCAACAGATGAATAGATAAAGAAGTTGTGGTACATATATACAAAGAGATATTATTTAGCCATAAACATAGAAGAAAGCCCTACCATTTGTGGCAGTATGGATGGACCTCGAGGGCATTATGCTAAGTGAAATAAGTCAGAGAAAGACAAATACTGTATGGTTTTATTTATTTGTAGAAAACAAAACAAAACAAAACAAAAATAACCTCATAGAAAGAGAGATCATATTTGTGGTTACCAGATGAAAATTCACAAAAGGGGAATTGGATAAAGGTGGTATAAAGGTACAAACTTCTAGTTATAAAATAAATAAGTGCTAGAAAAATAATGTACATCATAATGACTATAATTAACACTATGATATAGCATATTTGAAAATTAAGAGAGTAGATCCTGAGTTCTCATCACAAGGCAGAAAACATTGTTTTTCTTTTTCTTTTGTATCTATATGAGATGAAGTATGTTAACTAAACTTGTGACAATCACTTCATAATATATATATATATATACATCAAATTATTATGGTTTACTTCTTAAACAATATACAATGCTGCATGTCAATTCTATCAGTAAAACTGGAAGAAATCAAAAGTTAAAAAGTGCTTGTCTCTATAGCTTCTGAAGAATAAGAGCAACTCAACATTTTTCTAATTAAAGATTGATATTTGTTATTGCTTTATATTGCTACAGAGGGGATTTTTAACAAATAGTTCCAAAATTGTTTGAACAAATAAATAATTTTTTTCTTGTTAAATCTACTATGCTCATTGCAGTATACTCTTTGTAAAGTTGAAGTCGTTTTATTTCTGAGATAATCTCTTGTTACACATTACAAAAATTGAAGGTTTATGTCTGATTTTAAAAAAATCTTTTAACAGCTTTATTGAAGTACAATTGTCATGCAATTAATTATATATAATTAAAGTATATCATAAGATCCATTTTGAAATATATATATACATACACTTGTAAAACTTCACCATAACCAAAATAGTGAATGTATTCTTCACACCCAGTAGTTTTCTCATAATCCTGAGTAATCTTTTTATCTCTTCACAGACAACCACGGATCTTCTTTAGATCACTGTAGGCTAATATACATATTAAAATTTAAAAAATACTATTTTTCTCTAGTTTCTTTCAATTAGCATAATGATTTTGAGATTCATCTATATTGTTGCATTCATACTAGTTCATTCTTTTTAATAGCTGACTAGTATTCCATTGTATGGATATATCACATTACTTGCTATGTTACTTTCTCATGGAAATTTAGGCTGTCTTCAGTTTGGAGATATTATACATAAAACAGCTACAAGTGTTTGTATATGTGCCTTGACATTGTTATAAGCTTTTATTTGTCTTATGTAAATATATAGAAGTGAGAAGGTGTGGTCAAATGGTCAGGCATGTCTACTGGAAACTTATGAGAATTCAACTTGTACCACATCCTCACCAACACTTGGTATGGTCAGTATTTTTATTATAACCATTCTAATAGATGTATATAATCACACTAGGGCTATGATTTGCATTTCTCTAATGACTAATATTGCTGAGCATCTTTTTATGTCTTCACTTGGAAAACGAAAATATCATCTTTGGTGAAGTGATGAAAGAACGTTGACCCTTTCGTTTAATTAAGTTGCAATCTTAATTTTGATATTTAAGAGCTCTCTCTCTCTCTCTCTCTCTCTCTCCTTTTTCATGTGATTTGAAAATATTTCTCCCTATTTTCTCGGTTAATCTTTTCTATCTTAACAGTGTCTTTCTTAATTTTAATAAGATCAAATTAATGGATTTTTGTCTGTTATGGATTTTTGCTTGGGGTGTCTAAGAAATTTTTGGATTACCATTTTTTTTTGTTTGTTTTACTCAATCAGGCAAATTGTCTTCTCCAGACCTCTATATCCATATCCTCAACTCAAAAAGATCAATAGCCTTTGCCTTTGTTTTCTTTCCTTGAATTGCTCCTGGAATACTTCTTCACATAGTAAGCTGGGACAACAGGGAGTTTTGTTCATTTCATGTCTCTCAAAAAGCCCTTCCCCTTTTGTCTAATATCCAAAATCACGTAGAAAACTGTTGGTTCATATGTTTTGTCCAACTTCTTAGTTGTTTGAGGAGGGAAGATATATCCATTACCTGTTATTCCAATTTGACCAAAGGTAGAGGTAGGTAAAGTATGTTTCAATCTATACAAATATCTTTTTCTTGTCCTCAGAAATTTTAAAATTGAGATATGATTTACATACCATAAAATCTACTCTTTTAGAGTGTATAATTAAATATTTTTAATATATTCACATAATTGTGCAAAAATCACCACTATATATTTCAAGAACACTTTTATCATCTCAGCAAGAAATCCTCACAACTATTAATCAACTCCCTGTCTCTCTGGATTTCTAACTGGCCATTTCGTGTACATGAAGTCATGAAATATGGGGCCTTTGTGTCTGACTTTTTTAGTCAGCATAATATTTTAAAAATTCACCAGTACTATAGGATAAGTCGAGTAATTAACTTTATGACTAAATAATGTTACATTGCATTACTATACCACATTTTTATTTACCTGTTCATCAATGGATGAATATTTAGGTTGTTTGTACTATTAATTATTATAAGTAATACTTCTATGAACATTCATATACACATTTTTTGTATGGACATATGTTTCAATTAGTTTTAATATATACCTGGAAATGTAACTGGTGGATTATATGTTTAATTTTGGAGGAATGATAACACAATTTTCCAAAATGACCTTATTTTCACCCTGCATTGAAACTTGGGATCTTTCTCTCCTAATAAGCTAGTGGTACATTTTATAGCAATTATGCACACAGGTTATATGACTGTATACAGATGGCACATCACAGTGTGAGTAGAAATGGATGAGAGAAAACAGACTTATGTAAAAAGAGGAAAATCTTTGCCATTACACAGCTGAGCAAACTCTGGGGTTACACTGTTCTACCACGGCACTCATGTGGAACAAAACAATGTAAACACCAGGCTGATGAATGTATTCTCTGAAGACAAAGAAACTAATAAAATGTCTTCTTTGTACAGTATGTGTGAACTTGTCTGTGGCAGAATGATTCAAAGTGAGTGCGGAGATAAGAGTAAGTAGATTTTAAGTGTTCTCACTACACACACACACACACACACACACACACACACACAGAAAGAAAAGAAAAGGTATCTAGGTGAGATGATAGATATGTCTATGTCAACTTTCCTATGGTAATCATTTCAGGTATATACATGTTTCAAAATATTGTGTTGTACATCTTAAATATATATAAAATTGTCAATTATACCTCCCTAAAACTGGAAAAAATGGGTCTAGAATTTCTTATTGCAAAAAATCAAGCATGTTTTTTAAAAAATGCTCAGTTTAGCTTTTTTTTTTTAAATAAACAGGAAATCTGATTGGCTTAATTGTGATTTTAAAAATAGTGATCAGTTTGTAAAACAAGTTGGGAAAATCAAAGGAATAAGCCATCATTGATAATTACAGCAAAAAGGGAAAGATAAAAAGAGTGCTAAAAAGTGGTTGTAAAACATACATAAATGTAAATAAACAACAACATGATTTTCTAACTATAATTCTATATATTGAATAGCTCAAGTTTTGTGAGTCTTATGTCGGAGTTAATTTAATGATTAACTGCATGTTCGTTTTTGTTATAATTCAATTGAATATTTGGATGGGCACATGTAAATGTTCCTAGAATGTTAAGTGTTTGGAAATGTTCAGGGGAAAAATATTTTGTCCTAGAAGAGAGAAAGGCATCCATGCTATTTTATTAAAATAGAATTTGTAATGTTAGTAAATACAGGAGAACAAACCTCTGGTTTGCAAAAAATATTGAAAATGCAATGATGAGAAAATTTCAGAACTATAAAGAATGTGTTCATCCAAGAAACTAGTAAGAGTTTATCCAAGCAGAGTTAAAATCTCAGTAAAGGTTAAAACTTCACTTGTCTATTCTCTGTTTCCTCAGCAGTAAGTCCCCCTTTATGGAATCTATATATATAAAAGCCTAAGTGACTGAACTGTGCACTCAATGCAGGAGCTGCTTCCTGGTGGTCAGTGTACTCCCATAGCCAACCTCTCGCGGTCCTTCCCCCCGGCCAGCCGACCTCCATCAGCCCCATCGCCCACCCATGCATGAATTTCTGCACCAGGCCTCTAGTAGTATTATAATGAGAAAAACATGTGCAATGTAAAAAATGCATTAATTACAGAGATACTCATTTAGTGTGGGTAGCTCCACATTTAGAGATGGTTTGGGGAAAATATTGGGAGGGATTTGTGCTCAAGAAAATAAATTGAACTTTTATATAAAGGAGTTTAACATTCCTCTACATTGAGAGATGTTTTTGGTTATGTTGGATATCCAGTGACTTTAGTCAGAATCTGTGTAAGAATTAAATATGTGATTGTGTGTCCAAATTATAATCATTCACTGTATGTATTTCATCATTTCCAGAAATCATACTTAGATTTGAAAAAGATGAAGCTTGTGGCAGCAGCACATACTATTTTGCACTGAAAATCTCCTTCTGTCAAATTCCAACTATTTTGGCATAAATTATTTGAGTGCAGGCACCATATTTGTACAACTGCTTATGTTCCATGAGGCTGTAAACATAGTACGTGTAAAATAATCATTGCTGAAGGATAACCAAATAAGGAGGTAAAATTTCAGGACACTTAAATTCTTGCCTCAGAAACCTGAACTTCATAGTAACTGAAACTGATACATATAATGGTTGCATTTTATAATCAGAAAAAAATCTTATAAGTTATGCAATACAGTTTGAATAACACATATATATTTCTCCAAGTTAGCATATCAATTTCATCATTCTTAATGTCACATTCAAACCAGTTTAAAATCAGTTTTCTGTTTTTCTCCCCTAAATACAATATATAGAATTTTACATTGAAGCCGAAAAAGGACAATCAACAGGGACAAGAAATGATTTGCTTCCTTCATTAAATGTCTAGATGGGCAGAGAAAATCCTGACACCCCTGGACAGGTGATGACATCTAAAATGATGTGTCAGAGTGTTAAAACACATGAGAAAAGAAAATGAGATAAAAATGTCTTCTAAATCCATGTTGTAAAAATCTTTTATTTTAATGCATTCTTTGCTTCTATAACTCATTGTTTCTCTTTTTTGGTATTGTTATTTTGTAATGTATATTTTAAATCCTAACCCTAGCAATGCCTTAGAGGTACCTCTTAAATAGATAAGATATTGCTAAAAATGCGAGCCAACTTAAAAAGGAAATAACAGAAATAGGCCATGACCATGACTGTCATAGCATATGTTGCTCAGGGCTTTATTCTGCCATCTCAAGAACCTACTGCTAACAGGAGCAGCGCTGTCAGGCAAGGCCATGGTATCAATCTTCTCATTTAACTTTAATGCTGTTGTCTCATGACTTCTGCTTTATAAGAGATATTTCAGGGCTGACTCGGCTATGAGTATGATATTAGCAAGAATGAAGGTAAGTGTGTGGACTGGGAATTTAGCCCCACAAATATTTTGACAAAGAGAAAATAATTAAGGTCTCAGATGAAGGTAATTTTTCCATAATAACTATACTTCCTAAGGTAAAGGTGTAATCTAAAGAACCAAGGAGAAAACCATTCAATTTAAAGAGTGATTCTTTGTAATTAGAGTATGTAACCTAAATTGTGTATTACTCATTACTGGTACTCATCCTGACCAAAATCAGAAATATTTTGTTAAATCACAATAATTACTTCCTCACTAACTGACAATTACTCACTTATTAATTAGGAACAATTTTTAGTCCTGCTAATTACATCCTTACAGTTTATTATTTTGTTACAAATGAAACATCTGCACACAGATGGGAAAATTTTAAAGATGGAAAAATATAGGTATAAATTAGTAAGCCATGTTTTGGCAACACCAGATAAATGTAAAAATGAAGATTACTTTTTTACATTCCAACAAATATTTATTAAGTTAATTCTATGTGTTAGCACTGTTCTAGGCACTTGCAATACATCATATGCACAAAACTGACACAGATACCCTCCTGAAGATTATATTCAAATAAGTCATTATCACAAGCAGACATTTTCCTATCTATTAAATTAAATAATAAATGTTCTAGTAATTGCAAGTAAGATTTTATTAGTTTCCTAGCAACATTATTTATATTTTAGATATTTATCAGACCAGGTGATATTTTTCAGTCTATCAACTGATAATGTACAGTTATATAAGCTGTAAAACTATAATAAGCCAAGCAACAATATTTATTTTCCCAAATATTATTCCTTCTGGAAATTCTAAAAATAGTTAAAAAATTAAAATCTCTAATAAAATAAGTAGGGAACAATATTTTATATTCAAATGTAGTTGTAATTAATTCCTAAGGTTTTCTTTAGCTTCTAATATATAAATCAAAATGAAGATTAAAATTTATTTTTTAGTATCTTTTAACAGAATTGTGTAAATTGTGTTTGATTTTAGTTATATTCAGAGAAATAAATTCAGTCTTTGGAAAAGTAAAACCTTTCTCAGTTACCATTTTTCATTGACTGGTATTATTGTTTCATCACAGTCAACCAGGTTTTTGTTTTTTTGTTTTTAATTTCCTGCTTTTTCATTGCTTAGTTATTAACTTAAAATACTTTATTGGTCATGGTTAAAGAATTTTCATTATTTGTTATACTCCCACATGGTATCATTCTATTTTTTTTCTGTGTTTTTGGGTTTTTTACTATAATTAGTCTCAAGTTTTCTTCCTTTCTAAAGAAAAATATGTGTATTTGCTCACTTTATTGTCAATTTCTAAACAAAAGAAAAAGAGAAAAAGGCAATCCTATTATATAAAAGGCTAAGCGACCGACTATACATCCGTCTGACCGTCCAGCCAGTACATCTGATGCGCACTGGCAATTTAAAAATAAACGTTGACTCGTGCATGTGCAATGCATATAAAGCTCTTGCTGGCATCCAGTCATGCTAAAAACACCATAGATAGATTACTAAGAGAAATTATGAATTTGAATGCTGCCCCCAACCCCCTGATCGACCCTGCTCTGTGCGTGACAGGGTATGGAGCCCCAACCCCCCTGATGGGCCCTGCTCTGTGCGTGACAGGGGGTGGTGCCGCAACCTCCCCATCGACCTTGCCTTGAGTGTGACAGGGGGCAGTGCCCAAACCCCCCAATTGGCCCTACCCTGAGCGTGACTGAGGGTGGCATCGCAACCTCCCAATCTGCCCTACTCTGTGCATTACAGGGGGCGGCGCCCCAACTCCCCAATCGGCCCTGCTCTGAGCCCGACCAGGGGCTGCACCTAGGGATTGGGCCTGCCCTCTGCCACTGGGGAGCAGGCCTAAGCCAGCAGGGTCGTTATCTCCCGAGGGGTCCCAGACTGCAAGAGGGCACAGGCCGGGCTGAGGGACCCCCCCCCACCGAGTGCACAAATTTTTGTGCACCGGGCCTCTAGTCTTTATATATATAAAAGGCTAAGCGACCGACTATACATCCATCTGACCGTCCAGCCAGTACATCTGATACGCACTGGCAATTTAAAAATAAACGTTGACTCGTGCATGTGCAATGCATATAAAGCTCTTGCTGGCATCCAGTCATGCTAAAAACACCATAGATAGATTACTAAGAGAAATTATGAATTTGAATGCTGCATTTGGTGGGAAAGTTCTCCTTCTTGGAGGGGATTTTCCACAACGTTTCAGTGCTGTGCTGCATGCTTTGTGATTGGCCGTAGTACAAACGAGTAGTGTTTGGGGATGTTTCAGACAGTTGTCTTTTAAAACAAATATGAGATCAGAGGATTCTGCTTATAGCAAATGGCTAGTAAAACTTGGAGATGGCAAACTTGATAGCAGTTTTCATTTAGGAAAGTATATTATTGAAATCGCCGGTGAAATGATTTGGAACAGATCTATTATTGAAGCTACCTTTGGAAATAGTATATCTACAGATAATACTAAAAATATATCTAATCCTGTAATTCTTTGTCCTAAAAATGAGCACATTAATAAATTAAATAATGAAACTTTGGATATACTTGGATATTTCCACACCTATTTGAGTGATGATTCCATTGATTCAACAGATGATGCCGAAAAGGAAAAATTTCCCATTGAATTTCTTAATAGTATTACTCCTTCGGGAATGCCATGTCATAAATTAAAGTTGAAAGTAGGTGCAATACACTCATCTGTTGATGGGCACTTAAGCTGTTTCCAAATCTTAGCTATGGTGAATTGTGTTGCTATGAACATAGGGGTGCATATATCCTTTCTGATTGGTGTTTCTAGTTTCTTGGGATATATTCCTAGAAATGGAATCACTGGGTCAAATGGGGGTAAGGACACATCTGTAATACTTTAATCAATAAATAAATTAAAAGTCAAAAAAAGAAAGTAGGTGCAATCATCGTGCTACTGAGAAATCTTAATAGTAAATGGGATCTTTGTAATGGTACTAGATTTATTATCAAAAGATTGTGACCTAACATAATCAAAGCTGAAAAAATATTAACAGGATCTGCAGAAGGAGAGGTTGTTCTGATTCCAAGAATTGATTTGTCCCCAGGTGACACTGGCCTCCTACTTCAATTAATTTGAAGACAATTTCCCATAATGCCAGCATTTGCAATGACTTTTAATAAATCACAAGGAAAAATGCTAGGTAGAGTAGGAATATTCCTACCTGAACCTGTTTCTGACATGGTCAGTTATATGTTGCTTTCTCTTGAGTTCGACGAGTGTGTGATGTTATTTTTTAAAAATAGATTTTTATTGATTTCAGAGAGGAAGAGAGAGGGAGAAAGAGACATGAATGATGAGAGAGAATCATTGATTGGCTGCCTTCTGCACTCCCCCACTGGGGATCGAGCCCACAAACTGGGCATGTGCCCTTGACTGGAATGGAACCTGGATCCTTCAGTCCACAGGCCAATGCTCTATCTACTGAGCCAAACTGGCTAGGGCGAGCATGTGATGTTAAAGTTGTAAATACTTCATCACAAGGGAAATTAGTCAAGCACTCTGAAAGTGTTTTTTACTCTTAATGTGGTGTATAGGGAGATATTACAATAAGTTTAATCAATTTATCAGTCATTGTTTTTATCAGTGTTGTTTGTATATCATGTTTTTGTTTTTTTATCATATCTTTGTTATAGCATGTTAATATTTACTTATTAATCAATTTTTGTATTATTTTCATATAAATTTTACTAATTTTCTTTCATCTCTGACATTTCCATTATAGAGAAAGAGCAAATAGCGATATTAAATATTTCTTCTAATTAATTTCCTTTCAATGTGCACGAATCCATGTACTGGGCCACTAGTTATATAATAAAGTACAATTTTTCCTCTTTTCTGATGACAAAGTATTCCTAGTATAGTTCAAGCTTTATTAAAATTAAATGCAAAAATGTATTCAGGTTCAGCACATGGCAGATATGTTATGGAGAGATGTAAAGTATTTGACAGATATGTATTTTCCTGCTTGACATTCATCTTCTCTCCTCTTAGCTACAGTTTATCATTACTTATTCATTGTGTAGGCCCATTTGAGATATATTTTCACAATAAGTCCATCTTATAAATTTGCAAAGGGTTTCTTAATGTAGATATAAGGCAAGAGGATGGTATGCTCATCTTCAGGGTACACAGAGAATAGTATTCCATGAGTTTAATAATCTGAGGGCTAATATTTAGGAGATATAGTGCAATAATTTATAATTGTGAATTGATGTTATATTTCAGATCAATTTACTTAACAGTGTCCCTGGAGTCTGAACAAATTGACCATTTGGCAGATAAATTTCTATAGGAAGAGAAGGAAGAAATGTCTTTACCATCTACCTAGAGGGCAACATGATTCAATGAAAATCTGAAGTTAGCACTATCAAGAAGTCTGCCTATAAAAGCCATGCATGGGAAATGATAGGCTATCAAGACAAGCCTCGTCTATTTAAAAGTTTGGTCTGGATCAAGTTCAATGTGTGTATTTCAGCTGGCAGTGCAAGTGCCTTTTTTGCTGATGCACATTCTTGAACATAAATGTCAAAAGATTTGATTGAAGAAAAATGGAAAGGGGCAAACATTATTAGAACCTTTCCTTTGAAATAATGACCTCCTTGCCTCTTCTCATTAATTTTAAATCATCACCACCACACTGCAGCAGAGGCTCCATTTATCTGTAGTCTGGTGACCAGTAATTGACATTTCTCTCTAGGTTCATCAATTTTAAGCCTTGTCAGCGACAAACAAATTGCTTCTGCTTGACTCTAGTAGATAGTCTTGAAATTTATTAATTCACTCCAATAACATCACATTACCAGGAGAAGGTGTTCTGTCAACATCTTCACCCCACAAATGTCTTTCCTACATACTCACTTAGCAAACTACACCTAGTAGGTATTAATATTATTTTGTGAAATAATGACATACAAAATTACAAATGTTAGTTCATGTAATTTCTTTTTAAAAGTGTAAAAATATTAATTTATCTAAATACTACTTATCTGACCCATAAGTTCTATTATAAAGTATTTGTTTTCAAAATACACTTGTCCTTGTGTGCAAAAACAAATGTAAAAGGAGGTACAGTGGGATTGCTTATAAAACCAAAAGACTAAGCCAATGTCCTTCAATAAAGGACAGACTAAAAGCATGTTACATCCACAAAATGGAAACCATGAAGCTATTTTAAAGACATGTTACCTTAAAGAATATGTGTGCGTGTGTGTATCACATGTATATGTGTGTATATAGCATGTATATATGCCATATGTATGTATTGATCACATATGTGATCCTATATAATAAAAGCCTAATAGGCAAATTGACAGAAAGGCTGAATGACCGGTCACTACGAAGCATACTGACCACCAGGGGGAAGACACTCAATGTAGGAGCTTCCCCCAGCCTGCAGGCCCCAAGCCAGCCAAGGCGGGTGCCAGCAGGGGCCCCCCCGATCATCCTGCCAGTTGCCCCGCAGAGGGAAGTGACCAGTGGCTGGGGGTGGGCGGCATCAGGTCAGCCAAGGCAGGTGCCAGTGGGGGCCCTGATTGCCCTGTCTGTCACCCCACTGATCACTGGCCAAGCCTAGGGACCCTATCCATGCATGAATTTCATGCACCGGGCTTCTGGTACTTACACATGACACATACACATATAAAAATATCTCCAAGATATGTAAATTTAAAAATACAACATAAAGAGCTGTATTATATCTCTAATAATAAAAGAGTAATATGCTAATTAGAACAGACAGCCAAACGACCTCCTGTATGTCATTCTGGACGTCCTTCCAGATGAAGCCGTGGTGGCGGGGCTGAGGCAGAGGTGGTTAGGGGCAATCAGGCAGGAGAGTGGTTAGGGGTGATTAGGCAGGAAGGTGAGAAATTAGGGGCCTCAGGCAGGCAGGCAAGTGGTTCGGGGTGATCAGGCAGGCAGGCATTGTGGTTAGGGGAGATCAGGCAAGCAGGCAGGCCAGCAGTTAAGAGCCAGTGGTCCCGGATTGCGAGAGGGATGTCCGACTGATGGTTTAGGCTCGATCTCTGTAGTACGGGGCCTAAACTGACAGTTGGACATCCCCTGAGGGGTCCAGGATTGCGAGAGGGTGCAGGCCGGGCTTAGGGACCCCCTCCCATGCATGAATTTCGTGCACTGGGCCTCTAGTATTTCACATAAGGCTCAATCCTAGAAACCATTCACATTTCTAACAACCAAGAAATGGGTAAATAAATTGTGTTCTGTTTATGTAATAGAACACCATACAGTAAAGAAAATAAATGAACTGTAGCTGTACACAATATACTTGAATCTGAAATATATAATGTTGAACCTAAAAAAATGTTAAAGACACCAAATAATACATTTAATAAAATTTGAAAGCAGGCAAAACTAAGCTTTAAAATTTAATCATCATATATTGGTGAAATGGATATCATAGAATTCAGATTTGTGTTACCAATAGAACAAAGAGGGTTACCTTTTCTGTACCACATTTTTTTGCGTATAAGACACCCTCCACTTTTCCAACCCAAAATTAAAAAAATCTATATCTTAAACATAAAACAGAACACATTTTTATTTAGTAATTACTGAAGGTAATGCTTACATACCAGTACTATGATATTATGCAGCATATCACTTTATTCAGCCTCTTTTTCATCACTATTAGTTCCAGACATATCCATTTCTTCAACTTCTATCGTATCACTGCTGTCTTCTAAGTCATTGTCTATATATGTGAGATCATCCTCATAAACTGGTGGCATTTTCTGAGCTAACTTTGTTCATGTTTTCATGGCCAACCCTTCTCCCATCATGAAATTGAAGCACCATTTTGCGTTGCCTGTAAAATTAACAATGTTCATTTTGCTTGCAAACATTCTTGTCTGACATTGAATAAGCTTGGTTGACACACATAAGCCACTCTGGCACTGCTCCATAATCCAAGTCTTAAGCCTCGGCTTCAAGTTTGCCCATTTTGCTGGTTTTCCTCTTAAGGCCTTCTTTTTTTTTGCATCTTAAGGAGTTGGTCTTCCTGTTTTCTCCACTGTCTGGTCATACACTCAGTGGGAGAAGGTACAAATTGCCTCTCTGCAGCTATATTTCCATGCTCTTTTGCATAGTTGATTGCATTCCATTTGAATCTGTGCACTCTCCACCTCCAATTACAGCATAGCTGATGTTAGTAATAATAAGGCTCGTGATTGGAAAAGCCTGTTTGACAAGGTATGGACAGCTATGCACCGACGGGGCTCCATCCATGGCTGACTTCTGTGTATAAGACCCCCCTCGATTTCCAGTCTAATGATTTTAGAAAAAAATAGCATCTTATACATGGAAAAATATGGTGTGCAAGGATTGTGTGTGTGTGTGTGTTGGTAATATATTTATGTATTCAACTTTGTGGTGATTACATTGTAGTTTATGCTATGTAATTCACTACCTCTACATTAATATTTTATATATTCTATGTGTTATATAATTAATAATTAACATAATACTAATATGAAATATAAGGTGATAATTATTAAGAACATTATGTCTATATTTGTGTTAAAGGGAGAGTGTGGTATATTTAAAAATGTCTGTGAATATACATATGATTTTCTAAACGACAACCAATAAGTAAAAAGAGTAGTTACATTGGAGAAAAAACATAAAATAGAAACTGTGCCCATAGTGTCATCAGGCAAAATATTAGCCTGCTGTGTTTATGTTTTTACTTTGAAGAACTGCTTTTCAGTTATTTGATAGGAGGGCTAACCTTTTGAAAATGTATTTTTCTTTTGTTAAATCAGCAAAATTTCAGTTATGCCTGGCTTTTCTCAGTTGTATACATTTTAACAGTTTTAGCTGATGCATAAATATTTGAAGTCTAAACTAAAGTAAAATTTAATTAGGTACTTTGAAATAGAGTATTTGGTATTAGCCAAGTTTCACAACATAAACTTTCATAGTATATTGTAGCACTAAAAAAGGCAAATTGATCTAACAGCATGAAAAGATGAATTAACCAAATGAATTGATTTATTCATTTCTAATTGTATCCAAGTTATATTTCTTAGTTTAGAACAAAAATAAAAAAACTTTAAAAATAAAAAACTTATTTTAATAAACATATGTAGTTAGTTACTTGTGAACTGGGCAAATCTTTTTTTTTCCAGCTACAGAATACATTTATAAGTGCAATGACAGTGTTATAAATTTACTTTGTATTGGAGAGCATGAAGCACTTCTCTCTAAGTTGGCTATCGCTGCTGTATTGTTTCAATATAAGGTGAGAGGTGATCCAGCTGACTTTTCATCCTTGCTTTCAGACTTCAGGGAAATCTTAAGGTGTCTTCTGAAATCTGAAGTCTATTCTAAACTAGTTTTATGAGGGCGACATGCAATAAGTAATGATGAATGAGTTTTTCCTGGTGGTCATGAACTTTTGAAGAAATGCTCCATTAAGTTTAAATCTTTTGAAAATACTTCAGCTCAAAGAGGTGCAAGAAAAAATTGAAAGTAATCTTGTATATTTTAAGGTGATGTTATAGCATTCCAGCATATGGCAAGAATTTGAAAACTTTCCTTAGTTAAATCGTCCCTAGGACTGCAATCTGATAAAGAGTCAATATTCTGCAATGATTCCACCAAAAATGCAATAGTGAAAAATGATACAGGAATATTTAGTTCTAAATAGATGAAGACCACTCAATTTCCATCAGGTACCCAAAATATTTTAATTTGCAAGGCATGTTGGAAATTATATTAAAAGTGATTTACCATGATCCACATTGCTGATTTAGATTCAAATATCAGTTGAAATAAAACAAAGAATCATGGATAAGAAACAAGTTAACTTGCTGGCAAAGTGGTCCAATTATGTTCATGGTCAAATATTTTACAAAACTTCAGCAGCACAATTACTGATTCCTCCTTTGAGATCACATACCTGCTGTTGTCTGGTTTTTGCTCTAGCCTTCCCAGCAATGGAGGAGCCTGAGAGAAGGAAGCTGAGAATAAAGAAGGGAGTGGATGTCCCTGTATTCTGCTTTCTTTTGCGTTTTCTAATTCTCAGTAGACTAGTTATTGTTACTCTGCATACAAGAGAGATGGTCATTTTTAAATTCTTTTTAAAATTTGTAAATACAAGTTAGGATCTTAGAAAAACATGGAAACACATTCCCAAGAACTTTGTTAAATTGGTCACTTGATTTAAATTTTAGTGGCTCAGTGTCTTTTTCTAAAAAAATAGAGATGATCATACTTCCAAGTCTGTTTTTTAGATTAAAATAGATAATTTCTCAATGTTGATTTTTAAATGTTAATCTAGCCCTAATCAGTTTGGTACTTCCAAGTCTGTTTTTTAGATTAAAATAGATAATTTATGTGCTACAGTAGATATTCAATGTTGATTTTTAAATGTTAATCTAGTCCTAATCAGTTTGGCTCAATGGATAGAGCGTCGGCCTGCTGACTCAAGGGTCCCAGGTTCGATTCCGGTCAAGGGCATGTACCTTGGTTGCGGGCACATCCCCAGCAGGGAGTGTGCAGGAGGCAGCTGATTGATGTTTCTCTCTCATCAATGTTTCTAACTCTCTATCCCTCTCCCTTCCTCTCTGTAAAAAAATCAATAAAATATATTTTAAAAAATGTTAATCCAAAGGCAAATTATTTGTGAAAAATCTGTGTAGTAATTATTATGGTCAAATATTTAAAAATAGTTTCAGTAGATTTAACAAAAGAGCACAGTTTACAATAGTCATCACATAAAGTAATCAATGTTTTTTTGTATTCCATAGAAATAAAAATTTTAAATGTAATATTAAACATAATGGGTCACATTTATGAAAGCTGCATACCTATATGTAACAAGATGCAAACTAAATAAGAAATGTGCAATATTTTTAGAAACATATATACATTTATTGATGAACATTAAAAAAAAAATATGAATTAACAGAGGGCCCACAGAGGTATATGGATGGCAAGAGTAGATTTTATAAAACGCACACATCTCTCCCCCACAAATCTATAAATTTAATATAATATTCAGATACTGGAAATTGACAAACTCATTAAAAATGTATAAAATTTAAATAGAATTTTACATGAATAAGAATAGCCAATAAAATATTGAAACATAATTATAGAGAAGTGAGAAACTTGTCTAACCAGGTAATGCAATATAGAATAAAAATATAATTTCAAAATAGTGTAATGTTTGCATTGACATAACTAGACCTA
>NW_005354212.1:1471505-1476458 GCF_000412655.1 Myotis brandtii | reverse complement strand
TGAAAAAGGTGATGTGGTTAATAAATAGTTTGGGGGGGTTTGTTTTGTTTTTGTTAAATGTATACATACTTTATAAGAGTATTTATCATAATGGGAGGGTTGAAAAAATGTGATATGTCTATGTGCATACCATGACATACTATGAAGCAATTAAAAGGAATGAATCAGAATTGTTGTTGACTTGAAGGAATTCCAATGAGTTATTTATTTTTTATTGTTGACTTTATTACAGATGTTTGCCATTTTCCCCTCCTTTGCATTCCTCCATCCTGCCCCTGCACCCCCTTGGCTTTCACCACCTTATTTTCTGTGTCCAGGGGGTTATGCATTCTATGAATATACAGGATGTCCCCCCCAAAAAAAAATGTATACAAAATTTAACAGCTAATTATCCTATGTTTTTAAAATGAAGTGTATTTTAATAAACACTGCCTTTATAATTATTTAAAGTGTGCATGCAATTTTAGGGACACCCTCTATATCTTTGTGTTGACCTCTGTCTGTCCTCCTCACTCTCCTCCCCTCTGAGATCTGTCAGTCTGTTCCACTTATCCATGCCTCTGGTCCTGTTTTGTTCATTA
The DNA here is from genome assembly GCF_000412655.1 of Myotis brandtii. Lineage (NCBI taxonomy): Eukaryota > Metazoa > Chordata > Mammalia > Chiroptera > Vespertilionidae > Myotis > Myotis brandtii. The sequence goes on along the minus strand of NW_005354212.1, from coordinate 1,475,877 downwards.
GTTTATTTTGTTCATTATATTCCACATATAAGAGAGGTCATGTAATGTTTGCCTTTCTTTGACTGGTTTGTTTCATTTAGCATCTTACTCCCCAGGTCCTTCCATACTGTTGCAAAAAGTAAGAGTGCCTTCTTATACAGCCATGTAGTATTCCATTATGTATATGCACCACCGCTTTTTTATCCACTCACCTACTGATAGGAACTTGGGCTATTTCCAGATTTTGGTTGTCGTAAATAATGCTGCAATAAACATAGGGGTGCATATATTCTTTCTGGTTGGTCTTTTGGGATTCTTAGGCTATATATACCCAGAAGTGAGATCACTGGGTCAAAAAGCAGTTTCATTTTTCATTTTTTAAAGGAAATTCCATACTGTTTTCCATTGTGGCTGCACCGGTTTGCATTCCCACCAACAGTGTACCAGACTTCCCATTTCTTAACATTCTTTCCAGCACTTGTTTACTTATTTATAGCTGCCATGGTGACCAGAGTGATGTGATGCCTCATTGTGATTTTAATTTGCATTTTTCTGAAGATTAGTGATCTGAAGCATTATTTCATGTCTATTGGCCATCTGTATATCCTCTTTGGAGAAGTGTCTATTCAGGTTCCTTGTCCATTTTTTATATTATTTTTATTTTTTGAATATATTTTTTATTGATTTCAGAGAGGTGGGGAGAGGCAGAGGGAGAAACATCAGTGATGAGAGAGAATCATTGATCGGCTGCCTCCCGCACGCCCCCTACTGGGGATTGAGCCCACAACCTGGGCATGTACTCTTGACTGAAATCGAACCTGGGACCCTTCCATCGACAGGCCCATGCTTTACCCACTGAGCCAACCAGCTAGAGCTCTTGCTTATTTTTTATAGGATTATTTGTCTTCCTAATGTTGAGTTGTATAAATTCTTTATATATTTTGGAGATTAACTTCTTATCTGATGAAACATTGCCAATATTTTGGAAGAGTTTGAGAAGGATAGGTATCAAATCTTATTTGAATGTTTGGTAAGAATTCACTAGTGAAACCATCTGATCCTGGACTTTTACTTTTTGGGATGGTTTTGATGGTTGTTTCAATTTCCTCACTTTTGATAGGTCTATTAAGATTTCCCAGTTATTCATGAAGTTTATATATTTACTAGAGGCCCAGTGCACGAATTCGTGCACGGGTGGGGTCCCATTGCCTGGCAAGTGATCGAGGCTGATCAGGCCGATCAGGGCATGCCTGCTGGGGGGAGGGACTGTGGGCCGGCCACGGGAGGTTGGCTGTGGGAGCACACTGGCCACCAAGGGGCAGCTCCTGTGTTGAGCATCTGCTCCCTGGTGGTCAGTGCTCATCATAGCTACTGGCTGGTCATCTGGTCATAATGGTTGCTTAGGGTTTTATATATATAGACTAGAGGCCCGATGCATGAAATTTGTGCAAGGGGCTTGGCCCTCACAGCCTCGGCTGGCCCTCGCAGTCCTGGCTTCATCCAGAAGGTCGTCAGGATGGTTGTCTGGAATATTGTCCAGATAGTCGTTCAGCTGTTTGGTCTAATTAGCATATTAGCTCTTTATTATATAGGATAGGAACTTATCCTGTTCTTCTAGGTTATTGAATTTGGTGGCATATAGTCTTTCATAGAATTCTTGTCTGATCCTTTGTATTTCTGTGATGTCTTTGTTAACTTCTCTTTTATTTCTAATTTTGTTTATATGAGTATTTTCTCTTTTTTTTTTCTTAGTGAGTTTATCCAAGTGTCTTTCTTTAGTTAATTTTTTCAAAGAACCATCTTTTTGTTGTATTAATTTTTTGTATAGTCTTTCAGTTCTCTATTTCATTCAATTTTGCTTTAATTTTTATTTCTTCCTTTCTTCTGCTGACTTTGGGTTTATTTCATTTTTCTTTTTCCAGTTCTTTAAGATGTAATAGTAGGTTGTTTACTTTTTCTCTTGTTGTTTCTTGAAGTAGCTTGCCATGATATAAACTTCCCTTTTATTACTACCTTCACTACATCCTCAAAATGTTGTTGTGTCATGTTGTCATTCTCATTTCTATCTTTATATCTTTTGATCTATCATTTTATTTCTTATTTGAACCAGTCATTTTTAATAGTATGTTGTTTAATCTCCAGATATTTGTGGGTTCTTACTTCCTCATTTATTTATAATTTCAAAGTATTATGGTCAGAGAATATGCTTGGTATGATTTCAATCTTCTTAAATTTGTTGATGTTAGTTTTGTGACACAACATATGGTCTATCCTTGTGAATGTCCCAGGTGCATTGAAAAAGAATATATAGTTCTGGGATGAAAGGCTCTATATATGTCAATTATGTCCATATGGTCTAAAGTGTCATTTAAGGCCCATATTTCTGTACTGATTTTCTGTTTGGATGATATATCTAGAGCTGTCAATGCAGTATTTAGGTCCTCTGCCATGATTGTGTTTTTGTCAGTTTCTCCCTTTACTGCTGGTAGTAGTTGCATTATATATTTTTGTGCTCCCTCGTTGGGTGCATATATTTGAGAAGTGTTATGTCATTGTTATATTTAAATCTATTTTGTCCGATATAAGTATGGCTACATCTGCTTTTCTGTGGATGCTATTTGCTTGGAGAATCATTTCCCTCCCTTTTACTTTATTTTCTTTTAAGTACATACATGTTAAAGAAAAAAAATCAATCAAAATAATTAACAACAAAAAAATGGAGTTTCAGAACAGTCAAGAAATGAAGGTGGCAGGGGGCTGTGGTGGCAGTGGTAATGGCAGTACCTATACATGAGTACGGTGACCATTTGTTCATAGTACTGCCACGTAGAGTGCAGATCCTTGTGTGAGACAGGTTGGTGGGATATATATTTTTGTGCTCCCTCGTTGGGTGCATATATTTGAGAAGTGTTATGTCATTGTTATATTTAAATCTATTTTGTCCGATATAAGTATGGCTACATCTGCTTTTCTGTGGATGCTATTTGCTTGGAGAATCATTTCCCTCCCTTTTACTTTATTTTCTTTTAAGTACATACATGTTAAAGAAAAACAAACAAACAAACATCAATCAAAATAATTAACAACAAAAAAATGGGGTTTCAGAACAGTCAAGAAATGAAGGTGGCCGGGGGCTGTGGCGGCAGTGGTAATGGCAGTACCTGTGCATGAGTATGGTGGCCATTTGTTCATAGTACTGCCACATAGAGTGCAGATCCTTGTGTGAGACAGGTTGGTGGGGTAGAACCTCCAGTCAGACTGTAGGGAAACTAGACACAGTTGGATCAACCACAAGGGAAGTCCCACCCTTTCACTTTTAATCTGTTTTTGTCATTGCAGCTTAGATTTGTGTCCTGAAACTAGCATATAGTTGTTTTTTGTTTGTTTGTTTTCTATCCAGTCTGCTACTCTGTGCATTTTTATTGGTGAATTCAGCCCATTTACATTTAAGGTAATTATTGGTGTATGAGGATTTCCTGTAGCCACTTTATCTTTTGTTTTCTGATATCTCTATGCCACCATAGATTCTTTTCCTTTGTGTTTCTATCCTTGTATTTGCTTGCTGGCATTCAATCTTTTTTCTCTTTGTTTCCTTTTTATTATATTACTAGAGGTCTGGTTCACAGATTCATGCACTGGTGGGGTCGCCCAGGCTGGCCTGTGGGTATCAGGCTGAAACTGGCTCTCCAACATCTCCCAAGGAGTCCCAGATTGTGAGAGGGTGCAGGCGAGGCGGAGGGACACCACTGGTGCACAAATCTGTGCACCAAGTCTCTAGTATGGTTAAGCTTTTCCAGCACTCCCCTGAGATTCATCAGTCTACTCCATGTTTCCATGCCTGTGGTTTCCTCTCCTGTGTTGAGCATCTTCCCCCTGGTGATCAGTGCATGTCATAACTTCTGATTGGCTGGTGGAACTTTTAATCTGTTTTTGTCATTGCAGCTTAGATTTGTGTCCTGAAACTAGCATATAGTTGTTTTTTGTTTGTTTGTTTTCTATCCAGTCTGCTACTCTGTGCATTTTTATTGGTGAATTCAGCCCATTTACATTTAAGGTAATTATTGGTGTATGAGGATTTCCTATAGCCACTTTATCTTTTGTTTTCTGATATCTCTATTCCACCATGGATTCGTTTCCTTTGTGTTTCTGTCCTTGTATTTGTTTGCTGGCATTTGATCTTTTTTCTCTTTGTTTCCTTTTTTATTATATTACTAGAAGTCTGGTTCACAGATTCAAGCACCGGTGGGGTCGCCCAGGCTGGCCTGCGGGTATCGGGCTGAAACTGGCTCTCCAACATCTCCCAAGGAGTCCCAGGTTGCGAGAGGGTGCAGGCCAAGCCGAGGGACCCCACTGGTGCACAAATCTGTGCACCAGGTCTCTAGTATGGTTAAGC
>NW_005354212.1:1439179-1470500 GCF_000412655.1 Myotis brandtii | reverse complement strand
ATTTTATTTCTGAACTACCTCAGCACCTTGGTTATTAATAGTATTTAGTGGATTCCTTTTGTGTAGGCATCTATGTTTGAGTGGCACTTCTCTAGTAGATTGATAAGAAGTCTTTCTAATGTTCTCCAGGAGGTAGTGATGAATTACAAGTATTTTTAGCTCTCTTGAACATCTCTGGCTTTTCAGATTTTTGTAAGGTGGTGAAGATGCCCTGTGCTCCCTGGGAAAGTGTGTTCATCCCATTTAATGGCCACCCTGGTCTCAGGGTACTAATCGCACAGGGAAACACAGTGGGTGATATGGCTCTGAATCTGTAAATTCTTAGTGCTGTTCCCACAGCTAGATGCCACTGGAAGAGTAGCCATGATGCAGGGAAGTGGGTGAGCTGAGGGAAACTTGATTACCTCTTTTGTTGCTTTGCTATACAAGCAATGATGACCAGTAGACATCCACAGCATGTCCCCTGAACCTCCACCAGAACCTTTAGATGTTTCAATGTACAGATCTCTCATACGTGCCTTGTGTTGAGCAGGAAATCTTTTGTTGAATTACAGCTGTTCAAATTGTTGAAAATTTAAGGAGAGAGATCATGGGGATCTCTCACACTGCCATTCTTCTGACATCAGAGAAGATTTTGTCTTAGAGAAGATTTTGTGAATTTGACTCAAAGGCAAGGGAAGTAAAAATAAAAATAAATAAGTGGAACTATATCAAGCTTAAAAGCTCCTGCACAGCAAAAGAAACTGCCAACAAAACAAAAAGGCAACCAACAAAATGCTATTTGCAAACAACTCTAGTAATAGGTTAATATCCAAAATAGATAAATAACTCATACAACTCAATAGAAAACATACAAACAATCCAATTTAATAATGTGTTTCCATGCCTGTGGTTTCCACTCCTGTGTTGAGCAACTTCCCCCTGGTGTTCAGTGCGTGTCATAGCTACTGATCGGCTGGTGGAAGAGTCAGCCAGTTGCTTAGGCTTTTATATATATACATATATATGTATGTATATATATATATATATACAGTAGTCCTTTTTCTTTTTAATTCATCTAATCTTCATCCTTTTTTTCAAGTTAATAACATTACCTCCTCCTCTTTTATGTTTTTGTTATCACAAATTATTCCTGTTTATGCTATAATTTTGTTGGTGATCTAACTCAAAGTTTTTTTTTGTTTGTTTGTTTTTTGTTTTGTCTTTTAGTCAAGTAGAATAATCCCCTTGTGTATTTTCTTTATAGGTTACCTTCTTCATTTCCCTTGCTACCTTAAGAATTCTTTCTTTCATTAATTTTTGACAGTTTTAATACAATGTGCCTTGGAGATTTGTTGGATTGAGGCAAATTAGGTGTTTTGTTTGCTTCTTGGATTTGAGGATCTAGCTCTTCCCATAAGTATGGGAAGTTCTCATCAACTATTTATATGAATAGATTCTTCATTCTTTTTCCCCCTCTTTTTTCCCCTCTGGTATGTCTATTATTCTTATATCATTCTTCTTGATGGAATGCAATAGATCTCGTACTCTTTTTTTTTAGTTCATCAACTATTTATATGAATAGATTCTTCATTCTTTTTTCCCCTCTTTTTTCCTTCTGGTATATCTATTATTCTTATATCATTCTTCCTGATGGAATGCAATAGATCTCGTACTTTTTTTTTTTAGTTTTTATTTATTTATTTATTTTAATGCTCAAGTCTCCTCTCTAGGTGTCATTTCTAGACTTCTATCTTCAGTATCACTAATTATTTTCTCCATCTGGTCAGTCCTACTTTCTATATTTGCTAGTTCATTCTTATCTCTTGCTGAGTTTTTCATCTTAAAACTTTATGTTTGCTTCTCTTTTAAAGTTTCAATCTTTCTGGTAAAATACTTGTTTTGTTCATTGATTTGATTTCTGAGCTCATTAAATTGCTTATCTGTGTTTTCTTGGATCTAGTTGAGTTTTTTCTGAATAGTAATCTTGAATTCTCTGTCATTTAAATCACATATTTCTATATCTCTAAGTTTGTTTTCTGAAATTTTTTTTATTTTATTTCTGAACTACCTCAGCACCTTGGTTATTAATAGTATTTAGTGGATTCCTTTTGTGTAGGCATCTATGTTTGAGTGGCACTTATCTAGTAGGTTGATAAGAAGTCTTTCTAATGTTCTCCCGGAGGTAGTGATGAATTACAAGTTTTTTAGCTCTCTTGAACATCTCTGGCTTTTCAAATTTTTGTAAGGTGGTGAAAATGCCCTGTGCTCCCTGGGAAAGTGTGTTCATCCCATTTAATGGCCACCATGGTCTCAGGGTACCAATCTCACAGGGAAACACAGTGAGTGATATGGCTCTGAATCTGTAAATTCTTAGTGCTGTTCCCACAGCTAGATGCCACTGGAAGAGTAGCCATGATGCAGGGAAGTGGGTGAGCTGAGGGAAACTTGATTACCTCTTTTGTTGCTTTGCTATACAAGCAATGATGACCAGTAGACATCCACAGCATGTCCCCTGAACCTCCACCAGAACCTTTAGACGTTTCAATGTACAGATCTCTCCTACGTGCCTTGTGTTGAGCAGGAAATCTTTTGTTGAATTACAGCTGTTCAAATTATTGAAAATTTAAGGAGAGAGATCATGGGGATCTCTCACACTGCCATTCTTCTGACATCAGAGAAGATTTTGTCTTAGAGAAGATTTTGTGAATTTGACTCAAAGGCAAGGGAAGTAAAAATAAAAATAAATAAGTGGAACTATATCAAGCTTAAAAGCTCCTGCACAGCAAAAGGAACTGCCAACAAAATAAAAAGGCAAACAACAAAATGGGAGATGCTATTTGCAAACAACTCTAGTAATAGATTAATATCCAAAGTAGATAAAGAACTCATAGAACTCAACAGCAAACAAACAAACAATCCAGTTTAAAAATGGACATGGCTCAGTGGTTGAGCATCGACCTATGAATCAGGAGGTCACGGTTTTATTCCCAGTTAGGGCACATACCCAGGTTGCAGGCTTGGTCCCAGTGAGGGCATGCAGGAGGCAGCCAATCAATGATTCTCTCTCATCATTGATGTTTCTATCTCTTTCCCTCCCCTTTCCTCACTAAAATCAATATATATATGCAGAGGTACTTCTCACAAGAAGACATACAAATGGCCAATATGAAAAGATGCTCAACTTCACTAGGGAAATGCAAATTAAAACTACAATGAGATACAACCTCACAGCTGTTAGAATGGCAATTATCAACAAGACAAGTAAAAGCAAGTGTTGAAGAGGTTGTGGAGAAAAAGTAACCCTCAATCACAGCTAATGGGGATGTAAACTAGTACAGCCACTATGGAAAACAGTATGGCAGTTCCTAAAAAAATTAAGAAGATTACCATGGGACCCAGCAATTTCTCTTCTGGGTATCAACCTGAAAAAATTAAAAACATTTATTCACAAAGATGTGTGCACCCCTATGTTCATTACAGCATTCTTCATGGTGGCCAAGACATGGAAACAACCAACGGGTCCTTCAGTGGGTGATTGGATAAAGAAAATGTGGTACATATATACTATGGGATACTACTCAGCCATAAGAAAAGATGAGATGCTCTCTTTTGCAACAACATGGATGTAGCTTGAGAATATTATGCTAAGTGAAATAAGTCAGAAGAAGTTAAGAACCGTATCATCCCACTCGTATGTAGGATATAAAAACTGAATCCCATAGACACAAACAACAGTATGATGGTTATCAGATGGAAGGGTTTGGAAGAATAATAAAGGGTAAATTGAGCCAAATATGTGGTGATGCAGATGATTTGACTTTGGGCAGGGGCACACAATGTAATATACAGGTCATGCAATATTGATATCTGTGTTTGAAACCTATATAATCTTATTTAAAAATGTTACTCCAATACATTTAATTAAACAAAATAGAAAAAAGGAGAGAATGAAAAAAACTTCTTTGGTTTTAAATTAATCAAATAATACATTGTTTCTATAAATAGTATTTTAACATGTAGATTTGAAGGCAAAATATATTTGAATGAAAACTTGGAATTTTTACTACTTCTGCAAAGACATTAATAATTTATCATGCTTATATACATATATATTTTTAAGTGTAAGTTATTTTAACCTATTGTGATACTGTGTCCCAAAGTTTCAGATTTTTATATGTTTTTCCATGATCTACAGAAAGAACGTTTCATGTGCTGATAGGTAATACAGAAAAAAATGGAAAAATGATACGTGGATCCTCAAAGAAAATAAAAACATTTACTCCAGTATCCATCAATCTCAATTATAATTGTTTGTACCATTCTGGAGTACATAATACTATACTGGAGTATATAACTTCTGTTGAGATGTATGTTTGATAAAATGATATATGACCTAAAAGCAGAAGGAAACAGTAGGTGATTTCACAATCTTTGAAACAAATTAGGAAAATAACCACTGTACATTTTGAAAGAACTGTGGGCAGGTAAGTTGTTGGTTCATTCAAGCTCACCCCCATAAATATCCACAAGTGTCTTACTTTCTTAAAAATCTGAAACTGATGATTTCATGGTTTTTTTCTGAGAAATTAATATTAAAATATCAGACAAATTACTCTGATTTTTATAATACAGAAAATGTTGAAAAAAATCATTCTTTTATATTTTAACATTTATCTTCTGAAAAAGTTCTGTGTTTTTTTGTTTGTTTTGTTTTTTTTTAACTCATATTTTACAGGCTCATCAAATGCCATGCCTCCTTCACAGAGTGTGGCAACTTTCCCTATGAAAGCAAATACATCCAACTCTTCTCTGATATTTGGACTTGTACTCACCAAATTAGTACCTAGTATATGCCAACTTAGATTTTTCATTGCTGTTTTGAAAGCATTATTTTTGTTTCTTTTCATCTCAGACTCTGTGCACTTCCTGTGCTAACCTTATTTTCTCAACCGATTAATGTTTTTTTTCCTTACCATCTATTGTTTGTTTACATGGTTCCTTTATGTCTGGAATGTTGTTGTTTTTTTCTTCTCTTGGCAGAGCTAACACCTTTTTAATATTTAGGTTTCAGTCAAAGGTTACAATTCCTATAAGGCTTCTTCTACCTTCTATACCACTTAGGCTTCCTGAAATATGTGTCCCCCAAGCTCCATGAACTTCCTCTATCATAACACTAATCAACATTGGTCATAAGTAAGAATATAATCATCTATCCTGGAAATCCCTGGAGACATAGACTGGATCTATGTAATTCACTGTTTTAAATCTGCTACTTAGTACTGTGACTGGCAGAGAGATTATAAATACTTATTATAATAAAAAAAATGGATTTTTAGCTCCCTAAGGGAAGAGATTGCAGACTCTACTTCCTCTATACCCTCCATATGGCATTGCACAAAGTTCTGGAGAGCATTGAAAGTCCTCAGTACTAATTAAGTACATTCCAAGAATTCTAGAGCTAGAAAGCATTTTATAAACAGTCTCACATAAAGTTTTCAACTTATTGTAAATTGCAGAAACAAAAGATTAAAGGCCAAAAGCCTGGTTGGTTTAACAGACTGCACTGAGACCCAGGTCTTCTAATCCTCTGCTAAGAATTTCAGTCACATTCTCCGCTGCCATATTAATGGTCTGATTTCATAGTTAAACTGCATTGTGTAGCCATCAAAATGTTGCCATGACTATCAAAAGAATATGTTATTTGCAAATTTGCATATCTTCAGCCATTAGAAATAATGATTCATATTATATACAAAGCCATTGTAGAAACTCTTCTAGAAGATTCTTAGATTTTACAAGTTTTTGGAGATTTTCTATATCCTCATGTCATTGGTAGTAGCAAAACAACTTTGAAAAATCTAGCTTCTTATTTCCATCTGCTCCCTGTGAATATGTGTGTGTACAAGCATACTCATGTATCAATGTCCTTCTACTATTTCACTATGCTTCAATTTAGAGAAAAAGATTGAGACAGTAAAATTTGGACAGTTTTCATGTTCATATAGACACAGCCAATTTTCTGTAAATGCTAAATTATTCCCTTGGCTTTCCAATAAATATTGAGGGGAATAAATTTATACTTTGAGGAAACTGAAGGAGTTGTAAAGTACTTTGTACCAGTGATGTATGAAACTTATCTGAAAGAGTTAGTTTCCCTGAGTGCCTTATATACCAAAGTGTTTAATTGGGTCCATTACATGAGGAAAGGAGATATTTGCCAGTTTAATTGGGTCCATTACATGAGGAAAGGAGATATTTTCCATAAACAGTTTCTTTCTTTCTTAAGAATAAAAACAAGAACTTGACAAGACATTTTCTATGTTAATTAAATTTTTGAATATTTTTCCTAACTTAAAATGCTGAACTTTTTTGTGGAAGCATGGTGGAATTTTACACATCCCTTTATTACTTTATGCCTGCCAAGTGGCATGCAGTAAGTGCTAAGGAGAAAACAGTCATTTGCTCTTTTTGTTATTTTAAAAGTTGCCTAGTGTATTTTTCCAAAACCACATTCATAATCACGGTAAATAGTATCTATCTTTCTTCTTTGAAATGAGCTCACCAAGACACATCATATTAGGCAGAAACCTTATTTTGATTTATTGGTAAACATATAAATACAGTTGGCCCGAGATATCTGTAGGGAATTGGTTCTGGGACATGTCCCCCAGAACACAATAAGAGCAATTGATGTTCAAGTGTCTTACATAAAATATCATAGCATTTTCATAAAACCAAACACACATCCTCTCAAATACTTTAAATCATCTGTAGTTTACTTATAATACCTATGCCATGCAAATAGTGTTTAGGGAATAATGTCTGCACATGTTTGGTATGGAAGAAGCCATCATGGGCCTAACTACATGATATGCATCAATAACAATGTACCATATATATAAATCCTTGCCTGAGGATATGTTTATTACTTTTGGAGAAAGAGGAAGGGTGAGGGAGACAGAGAGAGAGACATCAATGTAAGAGAGAAACACCGATTGGTTGCCTTCCATATGTGCCCCAACTGGGAATCAAACCCAAAACCTTTTGTTGTGTGTGGGATGATGCTCCAACAAATTAAGCCACCCATCCAAGGCTAAAATAATATTTTTTATCTCTAATTGGTTGAATCTGTGGATGCAGAACCCACAATAAAATGATATCAATATATGCTAACTTTGAGTCTGAAGTGTTATAAGTAGAAGTGGAGATGGATTTTTTTTCTATTCATGACAAAAGCAAAATGAAAAAAGGTGATTCTGTGTAATTAAAAATTTTTATCATCAGTTATGATTTAGACATGTTTAGGACTTATGAGACCAACATAAATATATACTGAAGAGCTCATGAATATTTAAATAGACATTGGTAGATATACTGAATTTGACATCTTATGCTGAACACGTTTCAAATAGTATATCTAAATGTAACATGACTTCCTAATTGTATGCTTGCATGTTTGTATGTTTCTGCATATGTTTAAGAAATAATAAATTCTCTCCTCCCCAAACCCCAGACATCTCCATCACAAATGCATTAAATCGGAGGAAGAGAAATGAGACCTGCAGCAGGAAAATAATGGCTATTTACTTTTAATAAATGTGCAGAGTAGTTTTTAATCTTTTACTCTCATGTAATGAACTTGTGATGGCAAGGTATGTGTAATTAGAGCTGTCAATATTGAATTCCAAATGTGCACTGCACTATAAATTTAATTTAAATTTCTCTATCCCTACTTTTCCCTTCCCATCACCACTGGGAGAAATTGAAGCACTTGGCTGCTACTGTGGCAAATTGGATCCTAATAAGTATGATGCTTTACTGCTTCTTGTTTTTGCTAAGATACAACAGCACTATTTCCGAAGAACTCACCTGGGCATTAATTCAACAAGTAATGTTGGTAAGAGCATTATATTTTCCACATTTTGATATCTCAGTGAATGACTTGCATATCAAGAAGTCTGGCAGCTAGCTTTTATTATTCACTGATGTGCTTGTCATTTTAAATTTAGGTTCAGCTAAATCATTTCTGGGTGCTTAGAAATTATATTTCTCTCATGTTTGAAATTATTTCAGATTATATTTTTTTCAATCTGAATGTATAGCATAATGTAATTTATTAATATGCTTAAATATGAAGAAGTTGATTTAAGAAGGTATCTCAAAAATAATCAGCAACTTTACAGGTCATGATAAGCCTTTTTAAAATTATGATTATGTTCTGAGAAATTAACATCTGTGCTATAAACAACCAAAAGAGGATGAAAGTCAATATTCTCTCAAGTTAAAGAGAAAATATTTCATGAGGCAAAATTTCATGAAAAATTTATAAATGGAGACGTTCAAGAGTGATATGAAACATATCAAGTACTGGTGATAATCAGAATATGTAGACTCTCATACGCTGTGACAACTACTTTGGAAGAGTTTGTTAGGGTCTATTAAATCTGAATGTGTGTATGTGAAACAGAAACACACACAGATATGGTCCTTCTATGAACAAACACAAGAATTTCATTAGTAGCACTATCCATTTAATAAGCCAAACTGGAAACAATACAAGTTTTCATCAACAGCAGAATGGAAAATACATTGTAGATTAAGTATAAAACTCAATGCTATTCATCAATGAGAATGAACAAACAATTGTCACATAGATTAATATTAATTAATGTCACAAATAAAATTTTAAATGTAATAAACCCCAGGAAAAAGAGAGTTCATACTGGCCAATTACTATTGAGTTCAGAAAGAGTAAAGTCTAATCTAAGGTAATAGAAGTCACCTTCATAGTTACCTTTGAAGAGCTTCTAGAGACCTAATACTGTTCTATTTCTGGATGTGGATGATAGTTACATATAAGATTTCCTTTCTTTAAAATTCCCTGAGATACACTGTTATCATTTGCATATTTTTCTGTAGATATTCAGATTTTAATTTAAAAAGGTACTTTACAAAGCAGGATATAAAATGCCACAAAAATGAGACATTTTCATGAAAGACTAGGTCCTTACATTTTCCTTTCTTTGTTCTCCATAGTCCTTTGTATATATTTTTACGTCAGAATATTTTTATTATATTTTATTTTTATTTCACTAAATTGTACAATTATTAAGTCCAAGATTAGTCTTAGATATTTATGATTTATCCTGTTAGGTTTATTAATAAATAATTTAAACATCTAAAATTCAGGTGCTTACTGTGCATTGGTGTATATTATAATTTGTGTGTATTACTTATTTAAGCTTTATAACAATTATTTGATATAGTTAATATTATCTTTGTTTTACAGATGAGAAATCTGATGTATTCGGTCATACAGTAATTTTCCCAAAGATAAATAGCTTGCAAGCAGTGAAAACAGGATTAAAATCCAGACTCCAGAGCTTAATTTCTAAAATACTAGCATAAGAAGAACAGTAGATTAAGCATGTAGTAACACAGATTTGGACTAACATAGTAGTCCTCAATAAATATGAGCGACTCCAGAGCTTAATTTCTAAAATACTAGCATAAGAACAGTAGAGTAAGCATGTAGTAACACAGGTTTGGCATAGTTAGTCCTCAATAAATATGAGTTTTAAATACAACATACAACTTATAGATTTTATAACAGTGATTAATCTTCCTAAGGAAGAATAAAGACTAGATGCAGACAGATACATTCATTTACATACCTCGCACTGTGTAGGCTGAGTAGGCACTTAAGATAAAATGGATGAAAACTTGAGATGAAATCCAAACTTTCAAAGATTGAAGTTTAACATAAAAGACAAGAATTAACAAAATCATCACATGTTGTTAAGGAAATCTTTTGGGTGCATAAACCTAACTAACAGGGTACCAGACACATGGAAGAAACTAAAGGAAGCCATGAGACATAACCACAGAAGGCCAAGGATAACTGCCCTAAGAGGAAGGAAGGAGGAAAGCAGGGCCAGATAGTGCAGTTACATGGGTAAACTTCTTAAAGAATTGTGACTATAAAGACTTTGGCAGTGATGATATTGTACATAAAGGTCAACCTAATGAAATTATCTTGAGTAGACCTAGTTCTATGTTTTTAAGAAAATGTTAACAAGTTTATTTAATAAAAAATAAGGCAGTGAATTATCAAGATGGGATGAAATGAAAAACATAGACCAGGTCACTAAGGTTAAACCTCTCATTCGGTATGAGTTTCTTCATTATTTGAAGCCTATGAAAAATGTTTAATGACTACGGAAGAAACAATCTTGTAGTTTTCTCTACACACAGAGTGTACAAGGATTCAGTCTGAGTATTAGCTTTTTCTCTTGCTGTCTTTCAACAAATCCTAGAAGCCCAAGTTTTAGGTGACTCTGCTGTTTCCACTGTCCAAGTGAAAAGGTGGTAGGTAGATGGTGGCTGGATAGTGACAGGATTGGGGCTGCTGGGATTCAGAAGGCATCTCTCCTAAACTGGAGGAAACAATGACATTGCCTTTAGAATATGCTGACTTTCATCACTTTTTGTCATATCTCTAAAATAAAATCCCTGGTGCTTGGGGACCTGACTCATCAACATCCAATCATCATTATAGGATGGGCCAATTACCTTGGTAAATCCAGGGTGAAATGCTATGCTGAAATACTGAGGTGACAACCAAAAGTTTGATATGTTTTTTTTTTTAATTTTTAAAATTTACATATTCATTCAAAATTATGAGATTTGAGGCTTATGTTTATAATTATGTATTTGTCAATGCAATTTTTTAAACTAACCTAGGTTCTGTCTATTTTTTATTGAGTTAGAGCAAGAAATGGAACTAGTAACTTTAACAAGCAGGCAAATTTTAAGAATTTTTGGAAACTAAAGTAATCTTGTGAGATACTGGACATTATTGTCCTACAGATGATCTGGCAGAGGCTGGGAAAAGATGGCAGGAGTGGGATACCAGCTGGGGTAGTTGTAAAGAGGATGTCTGCTTTGGATTAAAGTCTATGATTACTTTATGATTGTTTATTAAAGCCACGCTCTTAAGGTTTTCAAATAATGACAATTAACACTTAATGTGTGCTTGCACTACCCTATGCAATTGAAAACACTATCACATTCAATCATTAAGATAAACATGGTATTATTATTATTATTATTATTATTTTTACAAACAAAGAATCTAAGGTCTAAACAGGTCTAAATGACTTAATTTTAGCTCATAAAAGGATACACTGAGACTTAAAATCAAAACTGTTTGCCCTTTGTCTGGTAACTCATAGTATTAGTTATGGAATATTATTGCAAAGGAATAAGTGATTACATAATTTGGATTAAGGCAAGACAATTCTTTAAATTTTAATTCGGTCTCTCTAGAGGTCATCATACCTGAAGTAAAACTCTCGATATGTTGTTTGCATTTGATTATATTTTCTCCTCTCATCCAGTTCTTTATGACTTTCTAGGTGTTAAGGTGCTTATGTTTAACTAAACTCTAGTAAAAGTAAGCAAAAAATAGTAGTCCCTGAAGTATCTGAAACTAACATTCATAACATTTGATTGATAATGGAAAGAGCGAGGGTCAATGAATCTAGGGTCATTTGTAGTCTTATTATGTATAGAATCAGTAGAGGAATATTCCAGATATTATTTTTAAGTATTGAACAGACCAAAAGCAAGACAAAGCTATCCCAGAAAAAAACTTACTAGAAGAACCAAACTTTTGTGTATTTTTTTTACTATTTTATCATACTTTTTTGTAAAGAAAGCCTTTATAGAGAAATTACTAATTCCAAATTAGTTTTTTTTTTAAAATGTGTACACATGGTTTGCTATTATTTGTCTATTGTAAAAATGTATTTTATCTGCCTAATTTGACCATGAAAAACTGAATTACTTGTGTATAGGTTTACACATATTCTATGGGATATTAAGTATTTTGAAAAAAAAAAAAGAGTGGGTCAAAAGTGATAGCAGTGATCAATGTTCCCTTCAGCTTGACCAAACTGAAGAGCCCATATCTTCCAGTCTCTGTGGGAGGGTAGGAACCTAACTTCTGAGGGTATTAGGCTACAAATTGTAAAATTACCTCCTGTCAAAAAGCTATAAGAAGTTTGTTTGTTTGCCTTGTTTTGGTCTCTGGATAAACTATCTGTACAGATGGCCTACAATCCCCCCACCCCAGCTCTTTAAATTCTACAATCCTTTGTTTTAGTGGAATTGAGTTCAATCTTTCTAATAAATTGCTTAGGCTTAAAGTATTTCTTTTCTGTTTAACTTTGTTCAGTTCATTTTTTTTTTTTTTTTTTTGCTTTGACAGTAATCAGTAGCATCTCTAAGAAAATTGATAAGGTGTTCTTAATCAATCATGATCTTTATTAAGCTACTAGAGGCCTGGTGCACGAATTCATGCACAGGTGGGGTCCCTCAGCCCAGCTAGCCCGGCGGGGCCAGCTGTGGGGAGGGACTGTGGGAGGTTGGCCAGACGGCTCCACCTCCAATTAAGGCCCATTGGGGCCGGGCTGGGTGATGGGGGGCAGGGAGGGTTGGTGCCGCGAGAGGTTGGCCAGCCTCGGGCTGAGGGAGGTTGGCTGTGGGAGCACACTGACCACCAGGGGGCAGCTCCTGCATTAAGCGTCTGCCCCCTGGTGGTGGGTGCATGTCATAGTGACCAATCGTTCAATCATAATGGTCGCTTTGGCATATATATATGAAAAAGCTCTGTAATATGGAATGTGGCCAAGAGAGACACTACAATACAGTGGACTGCAGTATAGTATATGGAGTTTTGGAGTTAAGAAAGTGAGCATTTTTCCCTAGCCAATTTGGCTCAGTGGATAGAGGATCAGCCTGCGGATTGAAGGGTCCCAGGCTCAATTCCAGTCCAGGGCACATGACCTAGTTGAGGGCTCAATCCCCAGTAGGAGGCGTGCAGAAAGCAGCTGATCAATGATTCTCTCTCATCATTGATGTTTCTATCACTCTCGTCCTCTCCCTTTTTCTCTGAAATAAATAAAAATATGTTTTTTTTAAAAAAGTGAGCATTTTAATTATGCCACTAAATGACCAATCAATAAATGACATAAGGCACGGCTTCAGTTGTAGCCATGAGACATTTTGCCTTCCATGAGGGTTATGCATTTTTAGCAGAGGTTGAGCAGGAATATGAATGATGAAAATATGCAATTAATTTCCTTCATAAATTATATGTAAAGAATATACAGCAGACCTATAAAGAGTTACAGAATATAACTGATGACATTTCATAGACATATATTGCTTTAGCAGCCTACAGTTATAGATCCCACAGATGGAAGGCCCAGGCAAACTATCTATTCTTTGTGGCCACATCTTCTTCATCTTAAACTATATGTTCTTTAAAATACAATACTACTAAAGTTAGATTAATATTATTCACATCTGGTTAGTAAAATAAATATGAATGTTAAATATATTTCATCTTTACTTTTTTTGGTATCTAAAGAGCTATGTACTAACAAACTAATCATAGCATACTGCATTCAATTTCTTTTGCTGTGTAACATATTACTACAAATTTAGGAATTTAAAATGATATTTATTATCTTAAAGTTTCCTTGGGTCAATTTGTTCTAAGTAGTAGAAGATTAAAATTAATGTACTGTCTGCATGACACTCTTATTTGGAGGCACTGGGAGGAATCCACTTCCAAGTTCATTTAGATTGCTGATAGAATTCATTTCCTTGTAATTGTAGGACTGAGGTCCCTGTTTCCTGGTTGGCTGTCAGCTAGGATTTGCTTCCTACCTCTAATCTCTGCTCATCTTCCTTCTTACATGGTTTTTCCATCTTCAAGGCAGGTAGGACACAATGAGTTCTTTTTACACTTACAGTCTTTCTGACATTTTTAAAATATATTTTTATTGATTTCAGAGAGGAGGGAAGAGGAAGAGAGATAGAAACATCAGTGATGAAAGAGAATCATTGATTGGCTGCCTTCTGCACACCCACTACTGGGGATTGAGCTTGCAGCCAAGCATGTGCCCTTGACTGGAATGGAACCTGGGACCCTTCAGTCTGCAGGCTGAAGCTCCATCCACTGAGCCAAGCCAGCCAGGGTGATGTTTCTGACTTCTGATATCAGCCAGAGGATGCTCTCTACTTTGGGGCATTCTTGTGGTTACATTTAGCATACCTAAATAATCTAGGATCATTGCTTTATCTTAAAGTCAACTAAGCCATGGAGCATCACAGGATTGTAGAAGTTGTAACTCATTATATTTATATTAGAGGCCTGGTGCACAGATTCATGCACCGGTGGGGTCCCTTGGCTTGGCCTGTGCCTTCTCGCAATCCGGGACCCCTGGGGGATGTCAGACTGACAGTTTCAGCCTGATCTCCACGGGCCAGGCTGAGGGACCCCACTGGTGCATGAATCCGTGCACTAGGCCTCTAGTAAAATATAAGATCTTTGGTTAATCTCTTTCTGCCCTCCCCCATCCCCCCCTCCCTCTGAGATTCATCAGTCTTTTCCATGTTTCCATGCCTATGCATTGAGCATCTGCCCCCTGGTGGTTAGTGTGTGTCATAGCTACCAGTCAAACAGCTGAATGGTCACTTAGGCTTTTATATATAAAGTTTTGATTAAATGTTTATGTAACTTTGAGGGTCCATTTTGGAAATTCTGCCTACCATACATGATTATAAGGTGTTTTATTTATACTGATAAACAATTTAGTTTCAATAAAAATGTATATTATAAAATGTTGTATTTAAAAAATGGACACAAAGTAATGATTAAAATAATGCCTTATAATTACTAAGAGATTACTATAATTTTGCTACTCTGTATAGTACTTTAAATGAATTATTTTATTTAATTCACACAAAGAAAAAAACCCTCTAGTGAACGGCTACAATTCTCTATTTTCTACATAAGAAAGCCAAGAAAAATTATATCAAGAACTTAAATTGAAAGTTCTTGTTATAGATAGTTCAAGCTTTCAACAAAAAAGATAAAACATATCCAGAATCAATAGGTCTTCTAAAAGTCCCTGTAGCTCAGTAATCATTCAAAGCCTTTCCAGTTTCTGCATTTTATTATCTAGGTTTAATTCAAATTTGAGTCTACACTTGGTCAAATTTTTGTTTTGGAGGGTGGAAAGTTGAACTCACAGTTTCTTTAAATTTTTCAAAAAGCATTGTGACAGTCTAAATAATCTTATGTACAAAGGTGAAGCTAAAATTTCCATAGTCTCCAGAAATTATATATGACTGATTACATCTTATCATTTTTGGCTTTACCCTTAGTTGAAGTAAGTTTCTTCATATTATATAATAACTAGAGGCCCGGTGCACAAAAATTTGTGCACTCGGGGGGGAGAGAGGGTCCCTAGCCCAGCCTTGTGCCCTCTCGCAGTCTGGTCAGGGGATGACCACCTGCTGGCTTAGGCCCGCTCCCCGGGGGATTGGGCCTAAGATGGCAATCAGACATCCTCTGGCAGCCCAGCAGCCCTTGGGGGATGTCCACTTGCCAGCAGGGAGCAGGCCTAAAAAGCAGTCGGACATCCTTAGCGCTGCTGAGGAGGCAGGAGAGGCTCCCACCACCACCGCTGTATTGGCAGCCATCAGCCTGGCTTGTGGCTGAGCAGAGCTCCTCCCATGTTAGAGCACCCTGACCTCCAGAGGGCAGCTTCTGCATTGAGCATCTGCCCCCTGGTGGTCAGTGTGTGTCATAGTGACCAGTCATTCCCAGTCCTTCTGCTGTTAGGGTCAGTTTGCATATTACCCTGTTACTATATAGGATAGAGGCCTGGTGCATGGGTGGAGGCCGGCTGGTTTGCCCTGAAGGGTGTCCCGGATCAGGGTGGGGGTCCTGCTTGGGTGCCTGGCCAGCCTGGATGAGGGGATGATGGCTGTTTGCAGCTGGTCACACCCCCTTCAGGGTGGGGGTCCCCACTGGGGTGCCTGGCCAGTCTGGGTGAGGGGCTGAGGGCTATTTTCAGGCTGGCGTGATTGAAGCTCCCAACCTCTCCTTTTTTTGCTTTTTTTTTATTCTGGGATTTATTTACCTTCTATGGCTGTCACTGGAGCTGAGAGCCGGCTTTAGCTCTGAGGCTCGGCTCCAGCTCTGAGACCTTGGCT
Source organism: Myotis brandtii (assembly GCF_000412655.1). Taxonomy (NCBI): domain Eukaryota; kingdom Metazoa; phylum Chordata; class Mammalia; order Chiroptera; family Vespertilionidae; genus Myotis; species Myotis brandtii. Next base: position 1,454,444 of record NW_005354212.1, on the reverse strand, counting down.
CTATAATTGAAACACTGTTGCAACTCCAGCTCTGAGGCCCGGCTGGCTGAAAGCAGGTTTCTGGGGATTGTTTACCTTCTATAATTGCAACATAGTTGCTTAGAGTGCAGCTCAGAGCTGGGCAGTAGCAGGCGGGAAAACTTGGCTTCCTCCATCACTGGAGCAAGCAAGCCTCCTGTTCGCTTCAGCTGCCTGGCTGCCGGCCGCCATCTTGGTTGGCAGTTAATTTACATATCGCCCTAATTAGCCAATGGGAAGTGTGTCGGAGGTATGGTTAACTACCATGTTTGTCTATTATTAGATAGGATTATTTTTTCCAGTTATGCCAAGTGGTCTAACCAACCAAAATAAAGTAAGACTTTTAAAAGCACATGCAATAAAATCAGTGTCTAAGTCTTTCTCTGTGTCTCATTTGCTGTAGGATGTAGTAAAGTGGTGATTGTTCTTCTATGATGGTTTTCTCTTTGTCAAAATAATGATAATGACCCATCCTATCTAATAATAGACAAACATGGTAATTGACCATACCTTAGCTACGCCTCCCATCGGCTAATCAGCGAGATATGCAAATTAACCCCCAACAAAGATGGAGGTTGATTTGCATACATAAGCGCGAAGCGGCGGAGCAAAAACTGAAGGTGGCTCCGGCCAGAGCAGCGAAGGCTTGAAGGAGGCTCCAGTTGGAGCGAAGGCCTGGGTCCCGGGTGCCAGAGTAAAACCGGTGCTGGCAGCCAGGGGAAGGGATGGCCTATTGCACTAAAAGATTTGTGCAACAGGCCACTAGTTTAAAATAAAATATTAAATGATCTAACAATTAATAGTGACAATAATAATAATTTCCGTTTGCCAATGTTGGGAATTGCATTTATCATTGCTCTGTCTACTCATCTTGTATGTTATATTCTTTTTTTAAATCTTCACCTGAGGATATTTTTCATTGAATTTTTAGAGAGAATGGAACAGAGGGAGAGAGGAGGGAGAGAGAGAAACATTAATTTGAGAGAGAGCCATTGATTAGTTGCTTCCTGCATGTGCCCCACCAGAGCTGGGGATCAAAACCTGCCACCTAGGTACCTGCCCTTGACTGGGAATCAAATCCATTCTAACCACAGAAAAACCAACAAGGGATACACATGTAAAATTATTTGATGAAATTTATTAAGACCAGATTTAAAACATTTCTAGGCATGATTTTTTTTTTTCATATTACAAACATTACCTTCTAGAACACCTCTTCAGGGCATGCCTCAGATTGTAAATATATCTTTTAAAAAATATAATACCACTAAAAATGTCAATTAGGAAACTTTCTTTTCCTAGGACCTAGAGAACTATCATGAGATCACACATTATATTTCTGGGAGGATCTTTCAGTCTCAGAGGTGTCAGAGCTCTACATTATGCCAAGATTTGTCCCTACAAGAAATATACTTTTGAAAAATTGTAATCATATGGTTGAGAATGCTAGTTTTTCAATTAGAATATTTTTGTGTGTAAATGTATTTTATCCTATAAGCTAATATTTTCAAGCTAGATGTGTGTGTGTGTGTGTGTAAGGAATACTCATTAATTAATTATTTCCAAGTTTACCTTAAAAATTCACAAGGCCCTGACTGGGTAGGTCAGTTGGTTAGATTGTGATCCTGACAAGCCAAGGTGAGAGTTCAATCCCCTAGTCAGGCTACATACAAGAATCAACCAATGAATGCATAAATAAGTGGAACAACAAATCAATGTTTTTTCTCTCTCTTTCTGCCTTTATTTCTCTCTCTCTCTTCCCTTCTACTCTATCTAAAATTAATAAATAAAAAATTTAAAAATACACAAATGATTTCCACGTTATTTTAAAACTCATTATGGCTCAAGTTATATAAAAAAAGTGGAAGGCTAACCAGTTATCCTAAGTTTTTTTTTTTTTAAAGTCTAATTTCCCTGACAGAGTATGTAATTTAGTCTAATAGCAATATAACTTTTTATTACTATCATGTCATTTTTTTCATTCCTTTTTAATCTATATTTTTATTACAAACTCAATATTTTCACTGAAACATCTATATTTGCATTATGAATATGTGACATTCACTAAATATAGACTTTAGATTCTAATAAACCAATTTCAAAATATAAAATTAAATAATAATAAAAATCATATTCAGTTTTATTCACACCACACAATATTTTGATATGAATATTACTATCCAAATTATTTCCCAAAGCATAAATATACCTAGAAATTTAAAAATTGAACCATTATTATGTTAGACTTTAGTAAGTTTCATTGCCTTTTAACAGATTTCAGAGTTAGGCAGTCCAAATAGAACCAAACATTCGATCTGTCCCATATTTGGATTATGTATTTTCCTCTGAGTTTTTTACCTTATAAAATGTTTTAGTTATTTTTCTTGGCTGTTTTCTTTTTCTCAATGTTTGCAGCTAGGTGATATTGCATGTTCTTGAAGACTATTTAATACTTTATAAAACCACCCCCTAGGGAGCCATATAATAAGAAAGCTTCCTCAAGATCTTAAGAAATATTTGATATGTTGACATATATTTGAGTAACATAGCAGATCTGAAATTAAGTTTTAAATCCAAGAAACAATTATCTAAGTCAAATAGTTCTTTTGAAACAAAATAGTTTACATTTGGGGGAATGTTAATTTTATAACACTATATTTCATGGACTGTGACAGCTTTGGCAGGAGGAGATTAAAACTGCTAAGTTACTCATATTTTAAAAACATCAATTTCAGAAAAAGAAACTGTGATGTATTTCTTTATAGCACTGTTTCATAAGAATCCTATAGAATAAAAGCATAATTGCAAATGAACTGAACTGCCGAACAGCAGGATGACCATCCAGAAGACCACCCAAGACCATGCTATGCCACCCACTGGTGCCAGGCCAGCCAAGGCAGGTGCGATGTGATTGGTCAGGGGCCCAGCCATCACCCCATGATCACCCCGCAGAGGGAGGCCCAGGCCACCCACCTGCACACTGCAGCAGTTGTGGAGGCCTCCCTCTGTGAGGGAAGCCTGGGTCCCAGGTGCTGGAAGGAAGCTGGTGCGGGCAGCTGGGGAAGGAAGACCTACTCTTGCACAAACTTTGTGCATCGGGCCTCTACTAAGAATATAAAATTGAAAAGTCCTTAAAATTTAAATATGAAACTCAAATGATCAGATGACTAGAGAATTTTTGAAAATGTGAAAAATCAGTTTAACAAAATAAATCATAGTAAAAATTAACGGAAGTAGTTTGATCATTTTCTTAATTGAGGTGCTAAAGCATAAGAAACTAAGAATTAGCCACAACATTTTAATCAACATACAGTACAATAATGATGCTGTTAATGATGATAGTAAAGGGTGTCCCAAAATTAGCACAAGAAGTAATTTTGAAAGAAAATACAGGTTTATAATTAAAAATTGTAATTTTTTATTGATTCACAAAGTATACAGTATAAGGTTATGTATGGAATAGCATATCAGGTAAATGGTCTCCACAGCTTTGCTGGCACTTACACACTCTTTTGTTAAAATTTTCCATGACCGTTTTGCATAAATGTGGCTGAATTTTGATGAGGCTCATTTTCATCTTGATGGCTTGGTTAATTGACAAAATTGTCACACTTGGGGTTCAGAAAATCCACGAGTGATTGTTGAGAAACAAATACATCCACAACGTGTCACTGTTTGGTGCGGATTTTGGGCTGGAGGCATCATCGGACCATTCTTCTTCAAAAAGGCGGCGGCTCAGGAAATAAGAGTTAATGGTGCTTGCTATCGCGACATGATAATCCATTTACCCGATACTCTATTCATACGTAACCCTATACTGTATATTTTATGAATCAATAAAAAATTACAATTTTTAATTATAAACCTGTGTTTTCTATCAAAATTATTTGATAATTTTGCTTGAATATTGGGACACCCTTTAGCAGTAGCATTAACTGGGGCCATTTAGCAAGTGAATGCTAAATTCCAGACATTTTTGAAATTAAATAGATAGACACATAGATGAATGGGTGGAATATAGGGAGAAAGAAAGAGAACACATATACATATACATATTTGTATGTGTATGTGCCTGTGTTTCATCTCATTAACCAACATGATAGTTACTGTTAGCATTTCCATTTAGCAGATGAGAAACCTGAGATGTAGAAAGATCAAGTTGTCTAGGCCACAGGAGGAGGTAATGTTAGAAAATATATTTTATGACTCAGCAATTCGATTTCTGGAAGAAACAGGAAACACTAATTGAAAAGAATATATTCACCCCTATGTTCATTGCAGCATTATTTACAATAGCCAAGATTTGGTAGCAGCCCAAATGCCCAGCAGAAGATGAGTGGATAAAAAAAAAATCAGTACATTTACACAATGGAATACCACTCAGCCATAAAAAAAGAAGGAACTTTTACCCTTTGCAACATCATGAAAGGACCTAGAGAGTATTATGCTAAGTGAAATAAGCCAGTCAGAGAAAGAAATACGATATAATTTCACTTATACGTGGAATCTAATGAACAAAATAAACTAATAAACAAAATAGAAACAGATTCATAGATACAGAGAACATACTGACAGCTGTCAGAGAGAAGGGTGTTAGGGGACTGGGTGAAAGAACTGAAGGGATTAAGTAAAAACAAAACAAATAAACAAACAAACAAAAACACCTGAGATACAGACAACAGTATGGTGATTACCAGAGGGCAAAGGGGTTAGGAAAGTTAAAAGAGTGTAAAGGGGGGATAAATAGTCATAGATGGAGACTTGACTTGGGGTGATGAAGACTCGGACAACATACAGACAATGTGTTATAGATTTGTACACCTGAAACCTATATAATTCTATTAATCAACATCACCTCAATACATTTAATAAAAATAAAAAAAATAAAATATATTTTAAACTTGCAATTCAAATAACTTATGGAAATTCTATAGAAAACAAAATATTTGCTAGAAAGAGTTTAAGTCAAAAGTCCATTATTTCCAATGGGATTATTCCACTAAAATTATTTAGATAAATACTAGAGCAAAGACTAAAACTTTTCAGAGTGTTTGTCCAAAAATGTATTATCAAACACAGTGTGTCCTTAAAAGAAATATTTAGAATCATTGTTGTCAATTATAATAAAACCTGAACATATACAAGCCTATGGAATCAACAGAGAAAACAGGGTCCTCAGAGGAAAATTTATAAACTTAATTATTTTTAAAAATGAAGTAAAATATAGCAAATATCTTCTCTAAAAATAGAAAAACAATCATAATTTGAACCAAAACAAAACAAGAGAAATATTTAAGATAACATAAGAATTTAATTAGGTGAAGAAAAATTTACCAGAATAAAATAAAAAGTTGATTCTTTAAAAAAAAAATTTGACACATTATAGAAAATATAGCAAATATCTTCTCTAAAAATAGAAAAACAGTCATAATTTGAACCAAAACAAAAACAAGAAAAATAATTAAGATAATAAGAATTTAATTAGGTGAGGACAAATTTACAAGAATAAAATAAAAAGTTGATTCTTTAAAAAAAAATTTGACACATTATAATAAAAAATAAATTAAAAATTAACAAAATGTAAAGAAAGGTATGTAGTAAAAGAAGATATATGAAATATGTACATTATGAAACTATAAAAAACAATATTTAAAGCTCAATGAAATAACTTATTAGAAAAAAATTATCAAAACAATTCTAATTTCCATAGAAGATACAAAAACTGGAAAAATTCTCCTCTCCCAATGCCATAGACTCAGGAACTTTCATAAAAGAATTCAGCAAGACAGAGAATAGTTAATTTAATGTTACTTTATTAAAAAGTAACATTGTCTCCGAGCATTATTGTCTCAGAGTATATATAAAAGAAAAAATATCTCATAAATTATTGAGGGAAGTATGGGAAACATTGGAAATAATGAAGCTTCTACAAAAAGGCAATAAATAAGCTGATATTAATTTATAAATACCAAAACAATGATCTGAAATAATGCATGAATAAAAAATATAGAAGCCTATTCAAGAATAGTACAGCATAGCCCCATATGTTCCACACTAGTTTTAATATTAAAAAAATAGAAACATTATTCATATTAATAAATCTAAGGGAAATATCTCATAATCATCTTCAAAGACACTAAAAAGGGGCTTGACAAAATTCAAAGCCTGTTCTGAAAGTACCTGGTAAAAATTCTGTTTAATGATACTTTGTCAGCATTATACACACATATTTATTTATTTATACCCTAATGTACCTTACTACAAAACCCTATATCTCACATGAGGAGAATACAATGGTGGCATTCCCACTAAAGTCAGGAAAAATATAAAGTTGCACATGCACACTACCTCTAGGACTTTTTAACAACATTTGACACATGATTGGATAAGAGAAAAAATGAGACATAAAATTTTGAAAGAAGAAGGTGAAAATATCTCTATTTAGCAATTGCTATGGTTGTATATTGAAAACTCAATAGGATCTAATTGAAAGGCTCCACCTACAATAAAAGAACAATGCAGCTAAAGATATTATTATTGTGAAAAAATATACAAAGTCTTCATTACAACAAACAGCAAGTAATTAGAAGATATAATGGGAGAGAAGAGTCCAATTTGAATAGCAACCAAGGAGATAAAACATTTAGGAAAAAAGCATAAAATATGTATAATTACATGAGGTAAATTCTAAAACACTTCTGAGGGACATGAACAAAAAGACTTGAACAGATAGATATGAATTCCATGTTCTAGGAATGAAAATTTTAGCATCATAAATATATTATCTTCCTAAGTTAATGAATCATTTGCATGTGATTGCAATAAAAGTATCACAGACTATTTCTATAAGTAGACAAGATAGGTGAAAAATTCATATCCTATCTAAGAAATTGGGAATATGCAAATTGACCAGCATGCCATCACAAAGATGGTGGTGCCCATAGACACAAGATGGCGGTCCCCAGTCCCCTCAGCCCCACCAACCACGAGCAGGCAAGCAGGCCCCGCAGACAGCAGACAGCAGCGCCTGCTTGCCTGTCACAGTGGTGACCAGTGAGCGGGCAAGCAGGCCCCAGAGACAGCAGAGAACCACGAGGAACGGGCCTAAGCCATCAGTAGGACATCCCCTGAGGGCTCCTGGATTGAAGAGGGTGCAGTTTTGGCTGAGGGTCCCCCCCCCCCGTGCACGAATTTCATGCACCAGGCCTCTGGTAGATAGTATAAACAGCTAAGTTTATCCAAGAAAAGGCCATGAGCCCCATTAAAATGAACTGTACAGCCTTATTAATTAAAGCAGTGTTATACAGGTAGAGGAATAATCAAGTCAACCAATGCAACAGGGCAGAAAAACCTGAGACAGACTCAAACATACATAAGACCTTAGTATGTCATAAAGTGGCAAGTTAGAGTAGAACAACAATGCACTTTTTTATTTAAATATATTTTATTGATTTCTTTACAAAGAGGAAGGGAGAGGGATAGAGAGTTAGAAACATTAATGAGAGAGAAACATTGATCAGCTGCCTCTTGCACACCCCCTGCTAGGGATGTGCCTGCAACCAAGGTACCTGCCCTTAAATGAAATTGAACCTGGGTCCTTTCCATCCGCAGGCCCACGCTCTATCCACTGACAAAACCAGTTAGGGCAATAATGCACTTTTTATTATGCTGCTGGAAAACTGGGTAGCTGTCTGCAAAAGGATAACATTGGACTATTGCTTCACATAGTATACCAGGATAAATTCCAAATGTATCAAAGTTTCAAATATTAAACACGTAATTACCAGAATACAATATTACAGTATCAGAAAATATGAACATAATATCTTATCCAAAGACTCTCATTTAAAAAAATTGAGCCCTAACCAGTTTGGCTCAGCGGGTAGAGTGTCAGCCTGCAGACTCAAGGTTCCCAGGTTCAGTTACAGTCAAGGGCATGTACCATGGTTGCAGGCACATACCCAGTAGGGAGTGTGCAGGAGGCAGCTGATTGATGTTTCTCTTTCGTCGATGTTTCTAACTCTCTATCCCTCTCCCTTCCTCTCTGTAAAAAATCAATAAAATATATTTTAAAAAATAAATAATTTGAGAAATACATTGCTCTAATGATCACACAGACACGTGTTTGTGTGCGCGTGCACACATACACACACACAATTTCTTATAATAATATTTTTAATCTTGTAAAATTAAAATGAGGTCATAATACACAATTTTAATAATACTTGATGATTCACTATACATTATAGTTTCTAGGGATCACAGACATTAAGTTAGTCATAAGAGAGGAGTTTAGAATAAAGACCTTCTTAATTCCTTTTCTTTCTAACATCACATTATGACAAAGATATGAAAAGTTCATTTGGATTTTTCCCCAGAGGTTTTCAACAAAATTAATCATAAGTTTTAAAAAATGAATCTTTTTTTGTTTGTTTTAATAAGAAGCCATGGTTTGCATAATTTAGAAGGCAAGTGGAGTGCAAACTCAAAAAATTTTGCAGGATTCAATCAATTCAAAAGGAATGCAAATTCTTTGTGACTTAAACTCAAGTTTTAGTGCAATTTCTTTTTTTACTAATAACATATATTTTATTTTCTCTATGGTTCTTCTCAATAAAGTACAATAACATGAAAGTTTTGATTATCTGGTATTCAAGATAAAACATATGCAAATGTGCAACATAGTCAAAATAATTTTTCCTTTGAAATTACTACTGTTAAAAATGTAATAAGAGCCCTAACCAGTTTGGCCCAGTGGATAGAGTGTCAAACTGTGGATTCAAGGGTCCCAGATTCGATTCTGGTCAAGGGCATGTACCTTGGTTGTGGGCACATCCCCAGTAGGGAATGTGCAGGAGGCAGCTGATCGACATTTCTTTCTCATCAATGTTTCGTACTCTCTATCCCTCTCCCTTCTTCTCTGAAAAAAAAAATCAATAAAATATATTTTTTAAAAATGTAATAAGAAAATAAAAGCATGTGGCTACCATTTAAAATACTCTAAAATTGTAAAATATTTTCAATATATTAATGATGCATTTAAAATACACAAATCACTAAGAAGAAAAACAGAGCCTCAATAATGTTCACATGTTTCAGAGTGATTTAAAACACTAAATGTCATTTAAAAGAGTAACATATACATTTAACTAATTCTGTTCTGTGTTATTTGTAGATAAGATAATTTATGGAAATAGATTTATTTTGAGCCATTAGAATAAAACTAGAAAACTTTATGGAGAAGTAAATCTCTCAATTTTATTTATACATATTTTAGATGTTTTCTTCCCTTGAATGAATATTTTTTTGTAGAGATGAGAACATTTTGTTTTCAGCCACATGCATAGCTCCACTAATGCCTTTGCGCTGTCCTGCTCTCTCTAGATTGTGACTAGTGCTTGTAAATATCCTCATCTTTTCTCCATCATCGAAATTCATCTGTACAATGCCTAATTCCTTCAGAGACTGTTGCTCCTCTGTAGGATGACAAACAGTTAACTCATTGCTTAACTCAAGAGAGTGAAGCAGTAAGGAGTGTAAGAGAGGGAGCCTCTGAGTGTGATGTTAAAATAATAATCGTTCTCTTAACAGAACACCTACAGCCTTAGACTAATTTCATCCCTGGAAGGCAATAGTATCAATTCGAGGATACTTGTTGCATGAAGTTTTATAAGAAAATGCTAATATAAGGTCAGCTAATCCACATGGAGATGATTAATATACTCTTTCAATCTTAATAAAAAAATAAAATATAAACTAGTATCCTAAACTTCCTTGTTTTTATTTTCTTCTGTAATATCTGACTGGAAAATACTAACTCTGGATTGTTTTTTCAACATGTGTCATCTTTATACCTGTTCTAAAAACTCCTAGAGTTTAGGGCAATACTGGATAAATGTGTGTGAAACACTGTAAATTCATGCTCAATAGCATCAACTGGTATTTATAATAAATTGTTATTGTTCCATATATCTTCTGTTATTATTTCAAACCAACTGATATTTCTAATAAATTTAGATTGTTCTATATACCTTCTATAACTACTTCAAACCAACTCTGAAATCATGACTCTCCCTTGCTCATCTCACTTTCAGAAGTGGTATCTGTTTCACAGAGAAAATAAAAGCTATCAGATAGAACTTAGTAGAAACATTTATGTCTCTGGAACTTTTTTATCTTCCCTATTTCAATATATTAGTGAACTATTACCATCTCTTTTTCTTTATTAAACAGACAGTTATTTTCTGAAAGAGTTCTTCTATTCTATAGTCTTCATATACTCAATATTCATCCATTTCTCAATCCATAGAAATCAGATAACCTTTCCCCATGACCACACTAAGATTTCTATGTGAGTCATGTCTACTAAAAACAATGGATGTTTCACAGTCCTTATCACAGCAGGCGTTAGGCATATTTGTGAGAAGCTGACTTCATTTAACTTCCTTAACCACACACTTTATCATTTCTTTTCTTTTATCTCATAGGCATCCATTTGTGTCCTGAAATTGTTACTTTTTTTGCTCTCTTCATTGGCCAAAAATGTGAAACCAAGCAATGTAGAACATGGGAGTGAAGGTCTGTTGACTATTTAGTCAAGCATGGGCCATAGTGTAATATGCTACCCACATTTCAATATAAAAGGGATCATTGGATTTAGAGGCAAGAAAGCCATTAGTAACTTGGAGTTTTGGTAGAGTGTCAACATCAGAAGCAAGATATTTCTGAGTAGAAAAAAATACACTGAATAATAAACTCTACTAATTAGCTGTTTAACATTGATAGGATTCTAAAAATAGTAAGTCTTATCCTAGTGTGAAATAATGTTAAAAATCATTCATCACTATGGCTCTTCATACATTAAATATTATCAGAACAAATTTGTGAACTGCAGGGGGAAAAAAAAGGAAATTTACCTGGACAAAGCAGGATGAACTTAATAACAACCAAATTTATTGGGCCTTGTATGATCTGATCCCTTCCCACATTTCCACCTTAATTTTCCTAAATTCTAGCCCCATTAGCCCTCTTATAGTTCCTTAAAAGTTTCATAAACTTCATAAGGCCTTCAGCAATAAACCTGTTTCTGATCCCCCCCTTTAATTTCTTAAAATTTATTATTTTTCATGGAAAGTCTAAGTCCTGAAAATTAGAATTTACAGAAAGAAGATTTAAAAAAATTGCTCCTAGATTGGTATCTAGAAGACAGTTTGGATTTTTTCTTAACTTTTTATTTATTTTATTTTATTGTTTCAATTATAGAAGACATACAGGAAACAAAATGGTAACAATAAGTTCTTCCCTATTGGTAGTTACTTTAAGTATATATGGCTTAAACTCCCCAATCAAAAAAAAAAAATGGCTGAATGGATAAAACTCTAAATTTTAAAATGTTATAAAGGGACAATATTGTATTTACAGAGAAAGTTTTGTTTGGACAGTCAGCAATTATCTTTTATTAAAGTGATATTTAATCTAAAGCACAGTTGGTGTAAAGGTCAATATATAGTATCAAATATCTAATATTTTTTAATAAATTTATATAATGGATGATTCAAGTAAGAGCTTATAAATAATTAGATAAAGATACATTAATTACTAAATAATATTATATTTATCTAATTATTTGTTAAGATGGCCTAATCCTACTTATTGATAATATTAGCTCTCAAAGAAATATAAGTGTAGAAAATCTGGACTTCAAAAAATACCACATAGCATGCTTCTTTAAATCAATGGAATACTATCATTTAAATATAAAAATGATCAAATGGATTAGTAATTTGAAGAGTAATTATAGTATTTAAATATACATCTGTATTCTGGGTCACATATAAATGTAATATTTATTATTTTAAAAAAATTGAAAATTGCTGACCTGAATGGAATTCCTGAAGTGTGTGCCACACTACTCAGTTGTTAACACTGCATATTAAACACTTCAACAACTCAAGATATAAAATAAATGCTCCTCAATTTTTAAAAAATGACTGAAACCTGGATGAAAGAAATAAAAAATAGTTTAAATAAAAGATTTAATTTTCTAAAAAAATCTTCTTCGTTGACCCTCAGGTAAAAAAGATGTAGTTCATAGTAAATGTTACAATAATGCAATATGACCAATAAAATACCCAATTGTGTCACACAGTATATCATTAGAAATATAAATCAGAGATGAAGGACAGGATGGTTAAATTTTACTGTTTGAGGGTCAACTGTACTTGACACACTACATTCAAAGGGCATACTACATTTAGAAAAACAGAATGTCTGCATTGATTTTTAAATCCCTACCTAACCCTAAAAGAGTATGTTTGCATCTACCATTAAAAAAGTGACTTTAAACCCAAAGATGTGAAGATTGTCATTAATAACTAAAAAAGTTTTGTTTATAGTATAAGAAAACCACTGGGAAAATGTATAAAAGTTTTCATGTGCAAGGTGAATTATAGTTTTTGTGTGTGTAGCAATAGGGTAGCAAGATGCAGCTTGCTTATTTAGCACAAAGTTTAATTATATGGAATGATAAGAGATAAGTTTAATGGGGTGTTAAATCAAAAGAAAAATATTTGTGGGGAATTGCCAACATTTATTCAATTTGATGGAGAAGCTTTTTATGGGTGATGTAATTTCAGAAGTTATTTTAACTATAGATCTAAGAGAAATATCAACTGCTTGAAAGGTGGAATAAGGAAAACATAGGAAGGGAAGTGTGGAAAAGACAGTGTGTTGACTTAAAGAAAAAAACCTGTATATTAATTAGAAGATGGATGGAGTCTTTGAGAAGTCAAAATAAGCACCCCTCACAGAAGGTTAGTAAAAAGAACAAAAGTCTTGAACTGGAAGATATGATACGATCCTCTGTGGAGAAGTAGTAAGGATATGCACATTGCATGATAGATGGGATCAGGCAAAGCTGGGGGCATGGAATCTGATAAAAAGGAAGATTGTAATAGTTTGGGACATCAGAAGCCTTCAAAAATTTATAATATTTATTTATTTTCAAATATTCATTGTGAACATATACATTTTTAAATGTAAATTTAATACTAAAATATGTCCATATGTTTGTCATTTGGAGACATTCACCAGAGACATTGTGTGAAGATATCATAAATTTAAAATGATATCTTCACACAATCAACTTTGTTAGTTACATGTCTACTAATTTACCTTGAACAAGGACTGTTTGCTTTGTGAAAAACTTCTGAGGAACATAATATGAGACATATTCCTTAGAATAGCTCTTATAATGCTCATCTATACGCCTGAAGTTACTGACCACCTTGTAGTTAGTCCTTGAAGATCATTTAGTGTTACTGTCTTCCAAAAGCAGAATACCATCCTTACTCCGCACATTTGTTCAGCCATCCTCAGCTTAAATAGTGTCATTAACTCAATTGAAATTAGTATCCACTTTCACATAAATATATTGATGCAACATATTTCTTTATTTTATAAATAACTATCATTTAAACCAACTCACAATTTTTTTACTAAACAAATCTGCCAGCACACTAAAATATATTACAAGAGTAAAATATAAAATTAATGGACTCTACTTATAGTTTAAAGTCAAAATTTAGAGTTTTCTTACTTTCTTTTTTTAATATATTTTTATTGATTTTTTACAGAAAGGAAGGGAGAGGGATAGTTAGAAACATCGATGAGAAACACCGATTAGCTGCCTCCTGCACACTCCTTACTAGGTATGTGCCCGCAACCAAGGTACATGCCCTTGACCGGAATCGAACCTGGGACCCTTGAGTCCGCAGGCCGATGCTCTATCCACTGAGCCCAACCGGTTAGGGCAGAGTTTTCTCACTTTCATTCTAAATGAATTTTGTTCCTAAAGAGAATTTTCCACCCTGTCCCCTGATAGCAAGACTTATTCTCTCAGAACAGTGGTTCTTAATCTTTTTTAATGCTTTTGAATCACTGTAATGATAATTCCATAATTTTAAAAATGTTGAAAGCTATGGGCCTTTATCTAAAAAAAATAATAAATGGTCACAAGATTAAGATTTGCATATACTACCAGTAGGATAGCAAATTAACTGAATCCATTTGTGAATGTGGAGTTAAGAATCTTACTTTCAATGTACAGAGAGTTGAAATCTTTCCACTGGATAAGTTTAGAGAGAAATATTGATTTCACTGTTTACTAGACCATTTCCAATTTCTTCTTTACTAGTAGATCATTTTTGTTCCTATGAATATACATTATCAAGATAGTGATGGTCTTTATAAAAATGAACATTTGAGAGAGTACATTATTATTACTCATTCTAGATAACTTTGTAATACACTCACTCATGCAAGAGAGTTTTTCTCTTGTTCCTAATGTGAAGATTCAAAAATTCAAGGTGGGCAAAAATAATGCAAAAGTATACTATTATCCACATATAAATAAAGAAATCTATCTTAATTTCTGGTCAATAATAACAAAACTGTTCATAGATCTTAATACAAGTTTTTGGGTATTTTTTTTTTCTGTTTAAGAAAAATTTATAAGATTAGAACAAGAGAGAAATTTTAATAACAGAAAAGTACATTTTTATTTTTAAATACAATTAACTGCAGCCATATGTTCCTTTTACAGGGAAAGAACATCAATCATTTCTATACTCTTCTCTTTCCTTTGCGGAAATTCTGGGAAAAGAGTGAGACATGTCTCTTCATTGCTTAGGGAGCACACAATAAGGTGTTATTTTGTTTGATTTGTTAACAATATTCAGGATCATAGTCCGATATCCTAAGGATTGCTAGTAGAAAAAATTGCTATTTCAAGATGAAATTTGTAATATTTTTTAATACTAACATATTTCATTTATTCAGTTCTTTCAATCTGATTCTCATGCTTTAATATATATATATATTTATTTATTTTTAATTAAACTCATTGGGGTGACATCTACACTAATAAAAGACAAACATGCAAATTGACCATACCTTCATTACACCTTAAGCCATGCCCACCAGCCAATCAGAGTGACTATATGCAAATTAACCCAACCAAGATGGCAGACAGCAGCCACGGAGCTGCAGTGAGCAGGAGGCTTGGTTGCCCCAATGATGGAGGAAGGCAAGCTTCCCGCCTGCTTCTGCTGGCTCTGAGCTCCACTCAAAGCAACAAAGTTTCAATTATAGAAGGTAAATAAACCCCAGATTCCTGTTTTCAGCCAGCTGTGGCCACGGAGCTGGAGCGAGCAGGAGTGGGTTGCCCCTGGCGATGGAGGAAGCCAAG
>NW_005354212.1:1417856-1438774 GCF_000412655.1 Myotis brandtii | reverse complement strand
GCAATTATAGAAGATAAATAAATCCCAGATACCTGCTTCCAGCCAGCCTCCACTGGGAGCTTGGGTGGCTGGGGGCTGTGGCCAGCCTGCAAACAACCATCAGCCACTCACCCAGGCTGGCCAGGCACCCCAGCAGGACCCTCCTCCTTGAAGAGGGTGTGGCCAGCCTGAAAACGGCCCTCAACCCCTCACCCAGGCTGGCCAGGCACTCCAGCGGGACCCCCACCCTGAAGGGGGTGTGGCCAGTCTGAAAATGACCCTCAGCCCTTCAGCCCCTCACCCAGGCTGGCGAGGCACCCCAGCGGGACCCCCACCCTGATCTGGGACACCCTTCAGGGCAAACCAGCCGGCCCCCACCCATGCACCAGGCCTCTATCCTATATAATAAAAGGGTAATATGCAAACTGACCCTAACAGCAGAACAACTGGGAATGACTGGTCACTATGACACACATTGACCACCATAGGGCAGACGCTCAATGTAGGAGCTGCCCCCTGGTGGTCAGTGCACTCCCACAGGGGGAGCTCTGCTCAGCCACAAGCCAGGCTGTCGGCTCCCAGTATAGCAGTGGTGGTGGGAGCCTCTCCCGCCTCCTCAGCAGTGCTAAGGATGTCCGACTGCAGCTTAGGCCTGCTCCCCGCTGGCAAATGAACATCCCCCGAGGGCTGCCGGGCTGCCAGAGGGATGTCTGACTGCCAGCTTGGGCCTGATCCCCCAGGGAGCAGGCCTAAGCCAACAGGTGGACATCCTCCAAGGGTTCCCAGACTGCAAGAGGGCATAGGCCGGGCTGAGGTACCCTCCCACCAAGTGCACAAATTTTTGTGCACCGGGCCTCTAGTTGGTTAATAAGATTATATAGATTTCAAGGGTGCAAGTCTATGATACATATGTATATTGCATTGTGTGCCCATGACCCCAAAGTCAAATCTTCCTCCATCACCATATATTTGACCTTCTTTACCCTTTACTGCTCCTCTACCTTCCTTCTCTCTGATAGCCACCATACAGTTGTCTGTGTCTATGTGTTTTTTTCTGTTTTTTTTTTCTTTGTTTATTTGTATTTATATCCCATATATGAGAGAGCCATATGCTTCTTAACTTTTTCTGTCTGACTTATTTTGTTTACCATAATATTCGCAAGGTCCATCAACGTTGTTGCAATGGGCAGTATTTAATTTTTTCTTATGACTGAGTATTCCATTTTATATATACATTAAATCTTCTTCAACCAACAATGTAGCAAAGCTTATTTATTATTGTTTGTTTTTGGAGTTCTGGAAGGCATAGGTAAGAAAAAAAGAGGCAAAGGAGGAGAAGGAGAAGGAGAAAGAGTGAGAATAAGAAGAAGAAGAAGAAGAAGAAGAAGAAGAAGAAGAAGAAGAAGAAGAAGAAGAAGAAGAAGAAGAAGAAGAAGAAATGTCTATTTTATTCATTGACTGTTTTCTAATTGGGTTGTCTTTTAATTTTTAAATTGTGAGAGTTTTTCTATTTTTTATAAATCATGGATAATCTCTTACCATACATGTAATTTTTCAAAATATTTTGTCTTATTCTTTAGTTTTTTTATGGTATCCTGTGATGCACAAATAATTATTTTTAAGATTTCATGAAGTCAGGTTTATCATTTTTTGCTTGTTACACTTTTGCTTTTGGTGTTATGACATAAGACACCATTGTCTACTCCAAAGTCACAAAATTTTACTCCTGTATTTTCTTCTAGGAATATCATAGTTTCAGCACCTACACACTTAGTTCTATATATATTTGGAGTTATTTTTTGTACCTGGTGTGAGGTATAGATCCAACTTCACTCTTCTGTCTCATCACTGATTGTTTTATATAATACAATTTATCTTCAGCCTTCCATTCTTGCTTTTATACAGACAACCAATTTTTAAAACACATTATGTCTTTTTTTCTGCTTTAAACTGCCCAATGTCTTTCAATTATACTTAGAAATATACACAAATCCCCTACTTAGTCCTACAAGGTCCTACATACTTTACAAGTCTTCATCTTCCCTCACAACATTTACATTTTCTGCAATTGCTATTTTCTGTGCTAAAATGCTTACTTTGTGTCTGCTAATCTTTTTACTTTCAGATCTTCCCTAGAATTAGTTCCCAGAAAAACACATTTTGCTCTATTTCCATGTCTATCTTTATCTCAAAAATTGTATTCACTAAAAAAGAAATTTAACCAAAATATTATTCATCTGAGAAAAATCTAAATGCATTATGGTTGTGCTAGTATAATTAGAAATAATATTCTTTATATGAGGAATATATTATGTATTCAAAGTTTCTTGGTAGAGTTTAAAGAATAACCTATTTTTATAATTACTGCCTGACAGTTATTTTAATATTTCAATTAAGACACAGAACTTTTGAGTTATTTAGAAAATGATAATACTCAAGTTAAATTATTTTAGAAAATGGAATAGTTATAATAGATTAATCAATATTTTATATACACTTTTATCTATATGTTGTCCAGTTGTTAGCATATATCTGCTAATCCATTTTTTTCTTAGATTTCTGAATATTTTCCAGTGCTGACTTTCTCCTGGTTATCAAGTTCTAGCTTTCATAAGGCATTCTTCTCAAACTTATTATACTCCCCATAACTGTTACCTTTTTGCACACTCTGTTAATCCAGATAGATTACTCCATCCCTTCTACATTGGTTTTATAAAGTGGCATTTCTATCAGGCATTGGGGAAGTAACAGTTTACATTACAGCAAAGAAAAAAACTTAAAATTGAATAATTACCTTGTATTTTAGGCTTGTATTTTAAGCCTAAAAACCATTTAGCTTTACTTGTGCTCTGGGTTACTAGATTTTCTTCTTCTTCTTCTTCTTCTTCTTCTTCTTCTTCTTCTTCTTCTTCTTCTTCTTCTTCTTCTTCTTCTTCTTCTTCTTCTTCTTCTTCTTCTTCTTCTTCTTCTTCTTCTTCTTCTTCTTCTTCTTCTTCTTCTTCTTCTTCTTCTTCTTCTTCTTCTTCTTCTTCTTCTTCTTCTTCTTCTTCTTCTTCTTCTTCTTCTTCTTCTTCTTCTTCTTCTTCTTCTTCTTCTTCTTTTACACTAACTATAAGACAAATGCAAATCAAAATCACTATAAGGTACCATCTCACACATGTTAGAATGGCTATAATCAACAACACAAAGAATTACAAGTGTTGGAGAAGATGTGGAGAAAATGAATCCTCATTCACTGTTGGTGGGAATGTAAATTGGTATAGATAGGATGGAACACAGTATGACAAATATTTCTCAAAAATTAATATTAGAATTATCATGCAACCCAATCATTTCTTTTCTGGGTATCTACCCTAAAAATTGGAAAATGTTTATTTATAAAAATACTAGTAGCCCGGTGCATGAAATTTGTGCAATGGGGTGGGGTTGGGAGGAGAGGCCCCTCAGTTTGGCCTGCACCCTCTCTAATCCGGGACCCCTCAGGGAATGTCCGACTGCCTGTTTGTGCCCACACTTTTAACAGATGACAGCTTCATTGTTGTTTCTTTCTTCTCATGCTTAAAATCATTGGAATTAATAGGTATTCAAAGTGTGAATACATTTTGGGGAGACACCCTGTATATCTCTAGTCAGCAGTGAAAGGAACCAACAGCGGATTTGGAACCTCCAGACAGGGAACATCACTCCCCGCATGTCTCCCCAATTCATTTTCCACCTTCGTGAGCAGCAATGTTTTCTCTCATTAACTCGGAAAAGCACGCCCTGTCACCTGCTGCCCGGCAGGAGTGTGCTAGGCCCCAAGCAAGTGAGGCTCAGTCAGGGCAGCCTTCGCTCATGGTGCTGGCACCCAAAGTGCACATTCCTCCTCTACATTCACCCCGACTATCCCACTGTTTCACTGCGAGGACAGAACTCCTCACCACCTCTGGGTTATTGATCTTGAACGCTGAAAGAAGGCATCTCAGCCAGGGCTGCCTGCACCCACCAGGTATGTCTGTGTGCACCTGCTCCCTCCTCAGCGCCTGCATTAGCCCCACAGAGGTGATCTCGTTCCTGCACTGGCCTCTGCAGGAACAGGGCATCACCACTGCGCCCTCTCACTGTCATCTCACAGGCGCCCACCCTCAGCACCCAGAACACCCAGACACTCTCCAAAGGGCATGAGCGTGTCAGAGGGGAAGTGTGCACATCCTGTGAGGGACTTAGGAATGCTGGGGTTGATGGAAATGAGGCGGAGGGGTGGGGGGAACTTGTGCGTGCCTTGGTCTGCAACTGTTGCAGGCACACAAGGGTGACAGCATGTTGGGAGATGTTTGCACCCAAGAGGGGGAGGAGAGGATGAGCCCACCAGAGGCCTGTGGCTTCACAGGTCCTCAAATCCCCGTAGCACGGCCAGGAGGATGTCATTCTGGCCCGCCATGGTGACTGTCCCTGTGATCGCGCACCTTCTGGGCCAGAAGGCAGCACTTGCACAGCCACTCCTCAGCGCTGATGGCCTGCAGGCGCTACTTCAGCTTGACCCAAAGGCTCGATCACAGCTGCCACCGCCACCATTGGGGAGCACAGGCCGCCCTCCACCCGCCCGCCTTCCCTGCCCAGAGGCTTTCCGCTGCCCACAGGCCCAGAGCAGCCTGGGCGTGGTGGGATGCCAGTGCTGCTGCTCACCTGCCTGGAGTGACCAGGGCGGGGCGGAAGTCAGGTGTCCTGCCCCGCCCCAGCCACTCCTTGCCTCCACATGCTGCACACCAGCCTGGAGTGGCCAGTGCTGGGTGGAAGCCAGGCATCCTGTCTCACCCAACCCCGGCCACTCCACCCCTGTGCGCGCTGCCCACTGGCCAGGATCGGCTGGGACAGGGCAATGCGGGATGCCTGCCCCCAGTAGCTCAGTGCCTGTGCACATGTGCTGCCCACAGGCCTGCCATCTTTGTCAGGTTAATTTGCATATCACTCCGATTGGCTGGTGGGCATGGCTTGTGGGCATGGCTTGAGCATAGCAGAGGGATGGGTAATTTGCATGTTTCTCTTTTATTATATAGGATATGTATGCACCCCTATGTTTACTGCCACATTATTCACTGTAACTAAGACATAGAAACAATCCAACTGTCCTTCTCTGGGTGATTGGATGAAGATGAGGCAATACATATATTTAATAGAATTCTACTCAGCCATAAGAAAATATGAAATAGTGCCATTTGTGACAACATGGATGGATCTTGAGAATACCATGCCAAGTGAAGTAAGTCAGTCAGAAAACAATAAGAATCATATGATTTCACTCTAATTTGGAATATAAAACATAAAGCAACAAATGGACAAACAAAATAAACAATCAAAAATCCATTGCCCTAATCCAGCGGTTCTCAACCTGTGGGTCACGACACCTTTGGCGGTCGAACAACCCTTTCACAGGGGTCGCCTAAGACCATCCTGCATATCAGATATTTACATTACGATTCATAACAGTAGCAACATTACAGTTATGAAGTAGCCACAAAAATAATTTTATGGTTGGGTCACAACATGAGGAACTGTATTTAAAGGGCCAGAAGGTTGAGAACCACTGCCCTAACCAGTGTGGCTCAGTTGGTTGGGCCTTTTCCCATGCATCAAAGGGTTGTCAGTTTGATTCCTGGTCAGAGCACATGCCCAGGTTTTGGACTTGATCTCCAGCGGGGGGCGTGCAGGAGGCAGTAGATCTATGTTGCACACTTACAGTAATGTTTCTCTCCCTTCCTCTTTCTAAAAGTCAATAAAATAGTCTTCAAAAAACATAAAACACTATGGAAAAGAGGGTTGGAGGGAGGTTGAAGAGAGTGAATGGGATCAAATATATAGTGATACTAGAGGCCCGGTGCACAAAAATTTGTGCACTTGGGGGGGTCCCTCAGCTCAGCCTGTGCCCTCTCGCAGTCTGGGACCCCTCTGGGGATGTCCACCTTCTGGCTTAGGCCCGCTCCCTGGGGGATTGGGCCTAAGCTGGCAGTCAGACATCCCTCTGATAGCCCAGGAGCCCTCGGGGGATGTCCACTTGCCAGCAGGGAGCAGGTCTAAGCTGCAGCCGGACATCCTTAGCACTGCTGAGGAGGCGGGAGACACTCCCGCCACCACCGCTGTGCTGGCAGCCATCAGCCTGGCTTGTGGCTGAGCAGAGCTCCCCCTGTGGGAGCGCACTGACCACCAGAGGGCAGCTCCTGCATTGAGCATCTGCCCCCTGGTGGTCAATGTGTGTCATAGTGACCAGTCATTCCCCATCATTCTGCTATTAGGGTCAATTTGCATATTACCCTTTCATTATATAGAATAAGGAGACTAAACTTTGAGCAATGAGCACACAATATACAGATAATACAAAATTGTACACTTTAAACATATAATCTTATTAACCAATATTATCCCAATAAATTTAATAAAAGATTATGTAAACATCAGAGAGAGTAAAGACAAGGTGATGCCCTACAATCCATTAACATCTGACATTTTATGGGTACTGATTCCATCCACAATCATTGCTGTGTTATGTCATGCCATGTGTTCATCATCAATTAAAACATTTAACATTCATATACTAAAATATAATAAATACAGTAAGGTGAAACTAAATTGTGATGACAAAGTTATGAAAAACCTGAGGATGGATGCATCTAAAGATACTTTGACCATTCTTTACAGTTTGGCCTTGATAGCTATTTAACTGCATTTTCTTTGAAGTGCAAAGTTAATCTGTGTAAATCTCAGAGTTCAGGGTAAAATTGGCTTGTATTGCTTAACAAGTTTTTAAATGTGTGAACCTGTGGGGATGCATGCTGATGTAACTGTGCATATTAGCTATGTACTCTACAAGATAGTAAAAATTTATACAGTGTGTGCTCAGAATGACATTTGCAAATGGCTAGAACTTTAGTAAAACTGTATATTTTAACTCAGGTATATTCTCTTCAACAAAGTAAAACTTAACTATTGTAAGTGTAGTTTGTTCTTAGTTTTTAATGAGAAGGGTAGAAATTTTAATAGTAGGAATTATAATATTTCTCTTTCACTCTGATTCTCTATCTATGTTTAAATGGCCCTCATTATAGTCTATGTAGAAATCTTGGCAGAGAGAAGAATAAACAATAAAATACTTCTGTGTTAGTTTACATACCACAAACTGTTTAAGAACTTTGAAATAGTGGCTGGATGAGGTTGAAGGCCAGAAGAACAAGAAGAAATTTACATCTCTTATTAAATAACAAACTTTGGTTATACATGTCCAATCATCTCTTAATTGATTTTTCTGATATACTCCTAAAAGAAACACGTATATACAAAGTTTGTTATTTAATAAGAGATGTAATTTTTTTCTTGTTCTTCTGGCCTTCAACCTCATCCAGCCACTATTTCAGAGCTCTTTAAAAGTTTGTGGTATGTAAACTAACACAGAAGTATTTTATTTTTTATTTAGAAACAGCCTAAGTGCCCATCAGCAGATGAGTGGATTAAAAAACTGTGGTACATCTACACAATGGAATACTATGCTGCAATAAAAAAGAAGGAATTCTTACCATTTGCAACAGCATGGATGGAGCTGGAGAGCATTATGCTAAGTGAAATAAGACAGTCAGAGAGAAAGATAAATATCACATGATTTCACTTTTATGGACTATAATGAACAACATAAACTAATGAATAAAAACATATCTAGAGACAGAGAAGCATGGATCAGACCATCAAACCTCAGAGGGAAGGTAGGGAAGGGTGGGGGTAAAGGGGAGAGATCAACCAAAGGACTTGTGTGTATGCATATAAGCCTAACCAATGGACACAGACACCAGAAGGGTGAGGGCATGAGTGGGGGATGGGGGGGGCAATGGGGAGATAAGGACACATATGTAATACCTTAATCAATAAAGAAAAAAAAAGAGATGATTGGAGACATACCTTCAGTATTAGACAGACTTTTGAAGGGGTACTTACATAATGTGGGATTTGTATTATTTTCTGTGATAAATATAAAGCTTATTTTAGGTATTATGCAGTTTTAGTAGCCTATTAGGCCAAGTGACACATGTCAGATTTGGAATCAGACAAGTCTCCCTTTTGACAGACCATAGGTCCACTTTATGAAATGAAGCATCCCAAAATAATAAGACATGGAAATGTGTTCCAAAGTCTTCATATACAGAGAGCAAGAATTTTCTTTTCAAGATGTGTTGATTGAATGGTAAGTCCCATGCCCACCTAACTAAAATACGGAACAATTTTCCACTCAAGGTTTTGAGAACCATGAAACAAAACATTAAAAATAAGATTTCAAATATACAGCATGGTTACATATAAAACATAGATATTCCCAAATCATTAATTTTTCATTTTAGCTTTGGCATTATGAACATTCAAGGTCTTGTTTTAAAAGGATAAGATTTTCCTTCATCCGCAAAGCTATGCACACACACCTACATGCACACACAATTACATCAATCTATATACAATTACATACATATACATTAATAAACATGCAGAAACATACATCTAGATGCACACATGTACACAGGCACTACTTTTGCACTCATGCCTTGGATTTTAAATGGAGACTACCATAAGATCAGTAGCATGATTTCTTCTTACAGGACCTTGTCTTTTAAGTAATTGTTCCTGGATTGCAAATCCACCATTCTCTCCCTTACTAGCCTCAATTTTCCTAAATTGAAGCCCAACATACTTTAGCTTATTTTTTTCTCAGAGAGCAATAAAATAAAAATTATCTCCCAACATGGACTTGTGATAATAGCTTGATTATACTATCAGGTCTCTGTGCCAAATCCTACCTGCCATTCAAGACTAGCTCAAGTATGACTCGCATGACTCCTGCTCTCATGCCCACATCTAAGGTACTGCGAATAGGTCCACCATAGCTTACTGGCATATGATTTTCTAAAACATCTTATGTTTATACTTTTTTTCTTAAGAGGATAATTGACTGTATCTCCCAATTTATTTATTGTCCTGGCACTGTATGAACTCAATGTTGAACAAAGGGAATCCATTATTTCTGAAGAGTCAATCACCTAATTTGATGATTTGAAGATTAATGCAGATATCAACAATTACTGAACAGAATATAATAATTTGAAAATTATAAATCTGAAGGTAAAAAGTTATTTTGTAACATAATATTTTGCAAAATAGAGTTACAACTTTGGAAAATACTGACATTTGAATTATCAAACACATGTATGAATGGTAAACACAAAGAATTTTATAAGTAACTAAATTTTTTTTGCAAAGGATTATGCTGTTATTTCAATTAATTTATGCTTTCTTACTTTGAAAAAAAAGAAAAATCATCAATACAATATTTATCTCAGTGAACTTTAAGATTCAAATTCTGATATTGGGTACAAATATCATTTGGTTCAGGTCACTGTTAAAAGTTGATGATTTTTTAGATATCTTATTAGACCTGTTGGAATTCTAAAGTAAGCTTTCAAAATATTTTGCTTTTATTTTATCAAGTCCCTTTCTGGTTTTGAATATAAAAATAATATTAAGCTAAATGTCCTACTTCTTTTTAATTACTAAGTGAATGCAGATGATGCATTTAATGCTTTAAAAATTAAGATTATCTAACATTTATGGGAAAATAAATTTACAGAAAATATTTGTTTTTAGGTAAGCGCCATTTTCCTTTTGAAACTAAGTTCTGATGAATTATGTATTTGTTAATAGAAACAAGGTTTTTAGATATTATCATAAAATGGTGAAATATTGCTTTACTTTTTCTGGCATTGAAATTAAAATGTAATATAATACACAGCTTTGCTTTAGTGTCCTTGTCCACATATTTTAAAACTTTTATATGGATATAGCTGTATTCAATTCATTTTTAGATTTATTTTCATTTTGTCTTCAGTCAATAATCTCTATGAAAATATTTTATAAAAATCAGAAACAAAGTCCCATATATTGTATTAATAAGTAGTTGTTGCATCTCTAATAACATCTTAATATGTGCTTAAACACATGTATTTTTATGATTATTACAAGCATGTCACTATTAAAGATGATGCACAAAACTATGTTTCTTTGTAATTTCCTTGTCTCTGTGTCCATTTAGTCCATAATTCTCTATTGAAAATGCCAAAAGAAAAATAAACATTCTAAGTCATGTACTTAGTCATGGTGTACAACATTCTAAGTCATGTACTTTGATGTGCTCATTGATGACCCACTTTGATTTTCTCAATTTAAGAAATAAACTGTTAATTCACTCTTTACTATCATGATATTCTTTATTACAGCTAAAATTTAATTATGTATCTCATTAGGCAACATAGTAGACCATAGAAATAAAATTTCTTCTCAAATCACACCTTAGGTATTAACTATTAAATCTTGACTATTGAACTGAATCAGGAAATTAAAAATCATAAGTTAGTACAATTTTACCAGCTTGCTTGGCTTTGTATTCACTTAAGCATTTTTAATGATATTTTAGTATATTCATAATCTAACAAGAAGCCAGGAGACTGCAGATTTCTAAGGAATATAAAAGTGCTGGATTTCAAGTACAAATTATGCTGCAGAGAGTTCTAGATCCTGGCCCCTTTCATTTCTTTAGCTGTACTTCTTTCCTTGCGATCTCATTTGGTCTCTTACACTTATTATAAACTTTAGGCTCAGTACACACATACATATACACATACACGTACACATACACATACACATACACATACACATACACATACACATACACATACACAAATACATGTCTATATGTTTTCAGCATTAGCTTCTGTATTTCTACATCTCCTTATCTATAAGTCCTGTTTACTTGAATGGTGTAGTGGATACCTGATTTTATTTTATGTCTGTCTAGAATCCCTTCCCCCTGATTTCTAGTAAAATAATTCTTCTTTTACTTTTGGAAACCCCCTAAGTAAGGTGGTAAAATCAATTTAGTAACATTTGCTTCCACAAAGGATAAAAGGTGATCTTAGCAAGGTGAGCAAGGTTAATCATAATTTCTTTCTTTCTGTAATTATCAATTTCAGTATTTTCATAGGTTTTTGTTAAAATCAATCAAATGTGTCTTACCAATTATACCCAGCATTACACAAATAGTGGTTACAAACAATGCTTACGTTAGACTAAAATAATGACAAAATAAATGAGTAGTATTTTCTCAGAATTCTTGACAAAATCAGTCCATGCCTAAAGACTAAATGCTGCTATGGATTGTGCTATAAATCAAGGGCCAACCTTCAGTTTATTATAGAGTCCACATCTCTTGTTGGCATACCCATAGGCTTTGTTTCATACAGCAAAATTGTATTGCCAGTGTTTCCACTGTGTTTTCTCTATCTTTTCCCCACCAACAAAATCCTAGTTAATTAAATAGCTCTCTATGTCAACTTACTGTACTATTTAATAGATTTGTTTTTGTGATTATTTTGTGGGACTTTGGCAATTAGAAAGCACCTATACAAATTATACTTTCTATTTAGAAATTCCTATAGCCTCATGAAGGGTACCATAGTTCTCCCATAAATGTATTGCTTGTGCTTTCACTAGACCTTATTGTCCTTGAGCCACCTTAACTCCCTTCTAGAGGATCAAACTTATTAGTCGCTTGTGAGTCAGTGCACATTCTCTGTTCTATCTTTCTTCTTTAGCTGCTGTTTATCCATTATTTTAAAACATAGTTGCCCTAACCTGTTTGGCTCAGTGGATAGAGCGTCGGCCTGTGGACTGAAGGGTCCCAGGTTCGATTCTGGTCAAGGGCATGTACCTTGGTTGTGGGCACATCCCCAGTAGGGGGTTTGCAGGAGGCAGCTGATAGTTGATTCTCTCTCATTGATGTTTCTAACTCTCTATCCCTCTTCCTTCCTCTCTGTAAAAAAAATAAATAAAATATATTTAAAAAAAAACAACAACAACAAAATATAGTTCCTTGCCCTAATTGGTTTGGCTCAGTGGATAGAGTGTTGGCCTACGAACTCAAGGGTCCCAGGTTCGATTCTGGTCAAGGGCATGTACCTTGGTTGCAGGCACATACCCAGTAGGGAATGTGCAGGAGGCAGCTAATCGATGTTTCTCTCTCATCGATGTTTCTGACTCTCTGTCCCTCTCCCTTCCTCTCTGTAAAAAAATCAATAAAATATATTAAAAACAAAAACAAACAAACAAACAAAAAAACATAGTGCCTTATGACCCAGCAATTGCACTTCTGGGGTATTTATCTGAAGAAACCCAAAACACTAATTTGAAAGAATATATGCACCCTTACATTCATTGTAGCTTTACTTAGAATAGCCAGGCTATGTAAGAAACCCAAGTGCCCATCAATACACAAGTAGATTTAAAAAACTGTGCTAGTCAATGTAATACTACTCAACATTAAAACAAAACAAAAAATCTTACCATTTGTGACAGCATGGATGGACCTGGAGTGTATTATGCTAAGTGAAATAAGTCAGAGAAATACTAATACCATATGATTTGACTTATATGTGGAATCTAAAGAACAATATAAACAAGAAAAACAGAAACAGACTCATAGATACAGAGAGCGGACTGATGGTTGACAGGTTGTGGAGGGTTGGAGAACTGGGTAAAAAAGGTGAAGGAACTGAGAAGTAAAGATTGGTAGTTACAAAATAGTCACAGGGATGTAAAGTACAGCATAGGGAATATAGTCAATAATATTATAATAACCAAGTAGGGTGTCAGGTGGGTACTGGAAATATTGGGGCAAACACTTTGTAAAGTGTATGGTGATCTAACCACTATGTTGTACACCTGAAACTAATACAAAATAATATTGAGTGTAAACACTAATTGAAAAAAAATTGATTTCAAGAAAACACACACCCATTGTATCTGTCCAGGATGCTAGTCATCCTATTTCTTACTCCTGAAACTCTCTTCAAAGTGTCCATTGTGAGTCATTAAATCTTTGCCCTTAGAATGTCTTCTTTCATTAAAGCCAAATGTGGTTTTTACAGGATATCTAGACCTGTGCCATTTTTGTCCAAATCACTATTAGAGTATTTTGGCCAATGTAGGTTTATACAACAAACATACTATTGTCATTAAATGCTTATTGAGTATACTTTGGATATAAATTTTGGCCCCAAAACATGGTGGTTAGAATTTTAAATTCCCTTAGAGGCATTTGTGGTAGTTTGCCTACATTGTTTAGGGAGGTGTAGATTAATGGTTCCTCCTGGTTTATCTGTGTACACTGCTGGCTTTAGCTACATGGTAAGTTGGGTATAACAGACTCCTCAGTAAATTTGTGCTGGGTGTCTGCTACCCTGGAACTGAAATATGTCTCACTGATCGCAGGTTGATGATCCACACAAAGAGCATCCTGTGAGGCTGAGAAAGGACTCTGCTGGACAGTGCTTGGCAGTTTGCTGCTATCTCTTTGCTCTGCTATACTACACCCTTTATAGGCATTAAAGCCTTGAATATGTAAAATGTGTTTTTTTTTTCAATTATTGTACACTGAGTAAATGATATAAAATTCTGGGATAGATTACTGGTTTCAAGCATAGCTCAAACCAAGATCTTTAACACCTCTTTGGTTTTTAAAGTTTTTAAGGCAATCTCAGGAAAAAGTATCTATATCCATATGTTCATATTATACAATAAAAAAATTAGACTGATGCTGTGTTCCTAGGATAGTGATATATGGATAGTAGACATCTCCAAATATACTTGAATTTGAATATGCCCAAGAGCTTCCCGAAGGCTCTTCAGTGATCATTATGACCTTGTTTGGATCACCTTTTATTTTTTGGCATAGAAAATCTGGGTTATTATACTCTTGGACAGTGTCCCAGAGTAAAGAAGGGAACCTTTTACCAAGATTCAGGAGTAAAACATGCTCAGCAGGCAGAATATAAAAATTTAAAGATGCAATCTGCTACAGTCTATATATATATAAGCCTAAGCAACCATTACAACCAGATGACCAGTCAACCAGACGACTAGAGGACCAGACGACTGGCCGGTAACTATGATGCACACTGACCACCAGGGTGCAGACACTCAATGCAGGAGCTGCCCCCTGGTGGTCAGTGTGCTCCCACAGCCAAACTCCCACAGCCAACCTCCCACAGCCGTCCAACCTCCCACGGTCCCCCCCCACTCCTGTCTCACCTGCTGGCCAGCCTTAATCGGCCCCAATCGGGACTGGGCGAGATGGCCCTGGTCAGCCCCCATTGCTGGCCAGGAGAGGGACCCCACCCATGCACAAATTCATGCACTGGGACACTAGTATTCAAATAAAAAGGTCAGGTAGTGAATGGGATACAGGGTCTAGGATTATAGGTGGTGAATATAGAAGCCCATCATATCATATCTAAACTGACATCAATTTACATTATATTATTTTCCTTCATTATTACCCTTTATCTACAAGAGCATATGCTATATGTGTTAGGGCAGTGGTCGGCAAACTCATTAGTCAACAGAGCCAAATATCAACAGTACAACGATTGAAATTTCTTCTGAGAGCCAAATTTTTTAAACTTAAACTATATAGGTAGGTACATTGTCATTAACTTAATTAGGGTACTCCTAAGACTTAGGAAGAGCCACACTCAAGGGGCCAAAGAGCCACATGTGGCTCGCGAGCTGCAGTTTGCCGACCATGGTGTTAGGGAATATGATGGATATTATTACAAGTATGGCATGCAATAAATGTCTGGGCATGTTTCACAATAGGTCTTCACCTAGATTAATAGTCACAGAGTGATCTGTACCCTTGTGATGAACCAAGTTTTTTGCAAGCATTTGGGACACAACAGTTATTACCTCCCCAAAGCATTTGTCTTTAAAAGATAAAATCTGTAAAATGAGAACAATGACAACAAAAATACATTGAAATTACCCCATGTATTCATGTACAAGGTAATATTAATGTCATTGAGATACATCACACAGAGAACTCCAGGTTGAAAGGTCATGAACCTTTTTAACTTAACTTTTATAATAACTGCAAAGAATGATTTTTAAGAGAAATAATAAAATGTGTTGAAAATTTGACAATGTTAGATTAATTTGGATTAATTTATTCAAAAGATGGGAAAAAGACATGTGAATGATTGACTATAAGATGTTACATGGATGATACAGAAAAAAAATAGAATTTAATTTCTCTTCATTAACATAATAGAGAAATCATTGTCTTTTAAATGAGGAGGTAGACTAAAAATTCTGTCTGGCAGGTTTAACATTGTGATCAATTCCAGTACATATTTATTATTTATGTAAAATATATTTGGCCAGAATAAATTAAAATTGATAAAGACCATAATTAGATAAATCCAAATTATTTATCTATATAACATTACATACAATTCACAAAACACACAGATTATATTTTACATGTTTCTTACATCCATTAGGATTGATACTGAACATTTGGCTTCAAACAAAGGAAGATTTGGGCAGGACAAGAGCCTCACCCTATTGGGATTTGCAAATATATCATATCATCTCACAGATTCAAAGTATTATTGGCTTTCTCCTTTTCATGTTATACATTTATTGGCTACCCTCCCATCAGCAATCACTTCCTCTTCTTTTTATTTATCTTTACTTTTCACCCAGATCTTTCCTTCTAGGGCAGGACTGTAAGGTCAATAGAAAGACTGACCCATAGAATTGGCAGGAGTTGAATCAGGCCAATCCAAAAAATGTTAACACAGAAAACAAAATTCAGGTAGTTTGATATGGGTTTATGTCATTTACAATTAAGATTCCAATCAATCCTGACTGGTGTGGCTCAGTTTGTTGAGCATCATCCCATGCACCAAAAGGTCATTGGGTCAGGGTCCAATCCCCGGGTTGTGGGCTTGATCCCCAGTGAGGGGCATGGAGGAAGCACCTTTCTTTCTCATTGATGTGTCTCTCTCTCTCTTCCTCTTCATTCCTCTCCTCCAAAATCAACAAAAACACTTAAAAAAAAAGTCACCAGATAGAAATGAGAAATATCCACTAAACTTGAATGCATCACATCAAAAACAAACTCTGGGTTTTCCTATAAAATTCTTCATTTTCAATCTCTCTTATCTCAATAAATGGTATTATCCCATAATTAGTTCTTCAAACCAAAATCCTGTGTCTTTTTGATTCCTACTTTTCCTCGGGAATCACACCAAATATATTAGTAAAGCTCTTTCGTTTAGCCTCCAAATAGAACTAAAATTCATGTACTTGTCTTGCTATCCACTGCCTATACTTTAGTCTAAGCCATTTGTGTTTTTGGCAAATTGATTTCACTCATATCATATTATTGTCATGCTTAAAATTCTTCCATGTGTTCTTATTATTCCTAAAATAAATCTTAACTCTTTAACGGGCTCCACAGGCTCTACTTGATCTGGCTTTACCCTATTACCTTGCCCTTCCCTTTTCTTAGAAAACTTCACCCAATCTGACCACAATTTAGCACTTTAGCTTGTGTCTTTCTGAAACTCTCTTCACAAGTTATGCCCAGTTGTTACCTGCACAAAGAAGTACTTTTATTTTCTCCATCACTCCATACTTACCTTGTTAAACTTGTCACAATCTGAAATTATTTTGTTTCTCTATGTGTTATCTGTCTATTATTTGTGATTTCCCCCTCTATTGTCAGTTCCATGAGCTCAGTGTCCTAGTCTGTTCACTGTTGTATCTTCATTTGTAACTCATTCTAAAAGCCTATCCTTATAATAATGCATAGATAGATATATAGATTGTAGATAGATAGATATATCAATCCATTTGTTTCTGTATATACATAATGCTTAAAATTATATATATACTAGGGGCCTGAGGAACAAAGTTTGTGCAAGAGTAGGCCTTAATAGCTGCGGTAGCTGCCTGGATCCCTCCCTTGCAGCCATGGTGGCTGCCTCTATCCCACGACCGCAGTCCCAGCTTCATCCAGAAGGATGTCTGGTCTAATTAGCATGTTACTCTTTTATTATTATAGACGTATCTATCTATATCTATCTATCTATATCTGTCTATCTATCTATCTATCTATCTATCTATCTATCTATCTATCTATCCTCTTTTAGGACCCTTAAAATATTGTGCATTCTGTTATTTCTTCCCATTCTCTGATGATCATGGGTGCTACTTGCTTTACATGACATTCCTCAACATGGAGGAGGCTCACCAATTCAAAGCCAAACTATATGTATATACACAGTAAATAACCTTTACAGGGTTAAATTACTGAAAATGCATAGTTGATTTGTTATAACCATATATTCTAATCTTATTAATAGAGTCCCTAATCCACTGTATATCCTAATGATTTTTTTCATTTTGATCACCCCACTTAGGAAGTTTGTTTGATATTTCTTATTCTTCCTACTTATATTTATATTTAAACTAGAGGCCCGGTGCTCAAAATTTGTGTACTCGGGGGGGGGGGGCCCTCAGACTGGCCTGTGCCCTCTCGCAGTCTGGGAGCCTTTGGGGGATGTCCAACTGATGGCTTAGGCACACTCCTCTAAGCCATCAGTAGGACATCCTTAGTGATGCTGCAGAGGTGAGAGAGGCTCCCACCACCGCCATTGCGCTTGCCAGCTATAAGCCCAGCTTCTGGCTGAGCAACAATCCCCCTGTGGAAGTGCACTGACCACCAGGGGGAAGCTCCTGTGTTGAGCGTCTGCCCCCTGGTGGTCAGTGCGCATCATAGCGACCGGTCGTTCCACCGTTTGGTCAATTTGCATATTAGCCTTTTATTATATAGGATGTTAAGTCACGTCCCTATTTATTTAGAAAGCCATTTATAAACTCTCAAGTTAAGGCAAAAGCCATCTACCAATTTTTAAAATATTTTTATAATTGTGATAAGAACACTTAGCATGTGTTCTACCCTCCTAAATATATTTTAAGTGCACAATACAGTATTATTACCTACAGTGACAAGTTCTAAGAAGAAATTTAGTGCATTTTAGGACTTATTGGGGTCCTGGTAGAGGAAGGGGAAACTGGTTTGATGAAACTGAAATCAGAGTTCAGGAAGAACTAGATAGCTGGTATTTGTGAGAACTAAGGCTGAAGAAGAAGGGGAAAAAGGGTGCATTATTTAGTGGATACAGAATTTCAGTTTTTCAAGGGGAAAAATAAACAGAGATAAGTTTCACAATAAAGTGAATACGCTTAAAACAATACAAAATTAACACTTAAAAATGCTTAAGATGGCAAATTTTATGTTATATTTATTTTACCACAATTAGCAACAATAAATAAAAAACTATAATAGGAGAAGAGAAAAAAACTGAACAGATGGAACAAATTGAAAATATTAGCAAGATGGCAATTTTGAACCCAAACATATTGGTTATGTACATTGAATATAAACTATGTAAACATACTGATTTAAAGGCAAAGATTTAAAAAAGCAAGATTCAACTCATGCAATTAAATATAAAGAAAGGAATAGGTTCAATTTAAAATAATAAAACAACATAAATAATTCAAACAGTAATCATGGAAAGCATGCTCAAAGTCCTTTTCCAAGAGCACTAATCTTTGACAGAAATTGGTTCCTTGCAGTTGTAGAACTAATGTAATTTTCATGCTGACTGCAAGTCAAGAACTCCTTTGTTCCTAGAAGTTGCCCTAGGGTCCTTTCCACATGTCCTCTCCATAGGCTGTTAGTTCACAGCACAGTTGTTGCTTCTTCAAGACCATCAAGAATTTCAACCAGTGCCACACCCACTCTCTAAATCACTCTGACTTCTCAGTCTTTTAAAGTGCTCTCACATGACCACCTGATTAAGTCAGGCACATCAAAAGTTTTTGATTACCTTAAGGTGAATTGACTTTAATTATATCTTAAAAAGTCTAGTGACTTTAATTATATCTTAAAAAAATCCTTTATATCTTCCATATGCATACCTAATCATGGGAGTGTGATGCCATTTATATATTTATTAAAATAGACAGGATTATACATATACAATGTGTACACATGATGCCAGGGATTGTTTAGTCATCTTAGAATTCTGCCTACAAGGTTATATTTATCTTCTGGCCCTGACTGCATTTACTCCTTTTCCCTTTTCTCCTTTGTGTTTATTAAATCTTAGACTTTTTTTGATAAGGATAGAAATGAAATTTCTTTAGCAATCAATGTTAAATTTAAAGTAAGAAAGTACCTAAAGTTTAATAAGTGTGTTAGGGATAATAAATGTAAAGATGGCAAATAAAATAGCAAATTCTACTAAAAAATTAAATGCTTCGAAATATATAATAATGTTTATCAGCCTCAACCAAATTGGTTCTCTGCGTTTTTGGAGAATGCTTTATGGACTAGAAAGTACGTATTTTTCAAGATTATTTTTATACCAGACAGATTAAAAATAGGAAGAGAGAAAATTGGTCAATTTCTAATCTTCCCATTCTTCTACTTCCATTTTTAGAAGAACTCATTCCTATTTTTGAATATTCTCCACTCTTTGTCATATGCCAAATTTAATGATAATGGCATAAAATTTCAGATCTTGGTTTCCCAGCTCATTTGTATCATCCTGTGAAGAATAGGGTACAGTAGGAGACTTGAAGAGGAATGCTCAGAATATTTGTGATCTCATTATATTTTCTCCACTGGAACTTTTGAAAAGAGACACCCTGTCTCTCCTGGTGCATCATAGCAAGAACAGTTTTCCATTAATCCATGTCACCACATGTTATATTGGAAGTTTGAACATTATTTTTCCTTGAACTCAGGGGAAGATTCCAGTTGATATTGGCTTTAATTTTCTATTCACAATTTAGATAATATATAGACTGAAGAATACATATAATAGTATATGAATCATTATAGAAATTTTATCTATCTTGTGAATTTAAATACTAGATTTTCCATCATCTTCCTTATATGACCTCTACTCCTTCATATACATTGGTTCATTCTGTATGACTTCAGTAATTCTCTAACTTTCATTCCTTTACTTCCCTTTTTGTTTCATCTTTCTCATTATGGTTTTTCCTTCAACTTATTGCCTTTTATTCCAATCAGCTATCCATTTCATGAAAACACCTTTTTTATCCTCTGGTTTAGACTTTTTATTTTTAGGCTATGTCTCTTCAAGATAACAATATATTTTGAATGAGAAGTAGGTAGCTCCTTCTGCTGCTCTTTTATGATACTTCCCTACATTTCTATTGATCCAGGTCAAAGGTGACTGCACACATATATCAAACAGTTCATGATACAAATCTTACATTTGGAATCAGAAATTACTCATTGAATACATATTTTGTGTCTGCCCTGAACTTTCAGGAGACTTAAAAAAAAAAAAAAAAGGCATGGTCCAGTGAACCAGTTTGGTTCAGTGATTGAGCACTGACCTATAAACTGGGAAGTCATGATTACATTCCTGGTCAGGGCACATATCCAGGTTTTGGGCTCAATCCCCAGTGGGGGGCATACAGGAGGCAGCTGATCAATGATTCTCTTTTATCACTGATGTTTCTATCTCTCTCCTTCTCCTTTGCTCTTTAAAATATATATATATATTAGAGGCCCAGTGCATGAAATTCATGCATGGGGGGCCCTCAGCCAAGCCTGCACGCTCTCCAATCTGGGACCTCTCGAGTGATGTCTGACTGCCCATTTAGGCCCGATCCCTAACCAGGCAGTCGGACATCCCTCTCACAATCCAGAACTGCTGGCTCCCAACTGCTTGCCTGCCTACTGGCC
The DNA here is from genome assembly GCF_000412655.1 of Myotis brandtii. Classification (NCBI taxonomy): domain Eukaryota; kingdom Metazoa; phylum Chordata; class Mammalia; order Chiroptera; family Vespertilionidae; genus Myotis; species Myotis brandtii. The sequence continues at coordinate 1,418,094 of NW_005354212.1, read as the reverse complement.
CGATTACCCCTAACTTCCCTCCCCTGCGGCCTGGGTTCCCCTAACTTCCCTCCCCTGCTGGCCTGGTCTCCCCCAACTGCCCTCCCCTTCAGGCCTGGGTACCCCCCACCAACTGTCCTCCCCTGCAGTTCTGGTTGCCCCCAATGCCCTCCTCTGCTGGCCCGGTCACCCCTAATTGCCCTCCCTTGCAGGCCTGGTCCCTCCCAACTGTCCTCCCCTGCTGGCCATCTTGTGGTGG
>NW_005354212.1:1414457-1417316 GCF_000412655.1 Myotis brandtii | reverse complement strand
ATATATATATATATATATATTTAAAAAGGGTATGAAAGAGTTTCTCTCCTTTTATGAAATTTGTTGTTTTATATGAGACAAATGAGAACAGCTAGTCATATACTAAAACATTTTGAAATTCATTTAAGTGTTTAATTAAATGGTTATTGTGCATATTATAGGTCACAAAAAATTTTTATAAAGTGAGAAAATAGCTGTCTGTCAAAAACAAATGGAAGAAACAACTAAATAAATGTTCCAATGCAAGTAAAACAATATAAAAATAATAGCAACAAACAGAAAATCTTGAGACATTTCTTTCTTGAAACATTGGGAACACACTGAAAATAAACATTGGAGGATTTTTTCTGGCATTTGATTTTGTAAAGGCTATTTGTTTCAATATTTTCACATTATTTTCCTTGATTAAGTTTATTCTCAAAAAGATACTAAAGAATAAAGACAAGAAAATAAATGCTTATTTGTGCCTGAGACAGGTGGACATTTTGTAAATACCTAGGAGATCTATTAATATCCAAAGGACACTGGATGTAGCATCATATTCCTTCTGAAAGTGCTGCAAGCCAAGACTGTCCAAAATTTGTAGTAAATATATGGTGATAACACACAAACAACACACATAAATCTTTATAATTAACTAGACTATGCACACAGACTCCCACCCACCTACACTAATAGTACAGATCACACACAAACACACACACACTAAAAACTTCATTAGCCACCACACATCATACATATGACCCTTAATCCCAAAGAAGTAATATAACTATGTTCAAAATATATATTTCCTCCTAATTATAAAATGTCAACAGTTATGGATAGTCAAGTAGATAATTTTAACCAAAGTACATTGTTTTTCATAGAAAATTCATCTTATTTTCTCTATGTATTAAAGAGATCTAAAGTGTTAACTACTTTTTTTATTATTGTGACTTTTAAAATAAATCTATTCTATGATTTGGTTTAATAGAAAGATGACCCTTTTTAATAAATTATATAAGCAAGTCAATTAGAAAAAGAGTATTATTAAACAGATAATTATCATATACCATGCTTTCATGGTTGAGGGATTTAAAAAACTATTAGGTCAGAAGGAAATTTACAAACTATAACTCTAACATAGCAAGTTATTATCTTTTTTTTTTCTGTATCTTAAAGGCCAGAAGAGTTAATGGTTTCTAAGAGAGTTGTTTAGGCACTAAAAAAAGTTCAGGCCAAGCACTCCTAGGTGCCACCCCAAAGGCAGCTCTTAGTCTCTTTCACAGCAGTTTCATTATTACAGACATACAATTAAACTGAGCACGTGCCCAAGCATTTTAGATGAACTGACTGCAACCCAGAACCTAAGGTCCACAAGTAAGATCTATATTCCCAGAATTTCCCAAACTAATCTGAGCACAAGAATCTTAACACCTTGAACATCTTAAACAAGTCAAGGCCTACTATCTCTGATTCATTTGATCTGGATTGATCCTAAAAATCTTTATTTGTAACACGTTCCCAACGTAATTCATAAAACCAGGCAAATCTGATCATACAAGAAACAGTTGTTAGCAAGTGTTTAGCAGCAGAATTATGAAATTAGTAACCTTTATCGGAAATACCAGCCCTGGTTCCTTTCTCATTTCTGTCCCACTCCACACTTCATTCATTTTTTTAACATAAATCTTGGTCTATTGATATGATAGATTGTCAACAGCTCATTTTTTTAACATAAATCTTGGTCTATTGATATGATTGTCAACAGCTACTAATATGATAGATTATCAACAGCCTCTCAGATTCCCAAAGTTATCATCTGCCCATCTTAAAGACAATCAACTGAAATTTGATAATGCTGCCTTAAGGATCCAATGTATTCCCACTAGATTGTGATAAAGATGAAAGGGAAAAGTGACACATTCAAAACCATTGGGTTGCCCTAACTAGTTTGGCTCAGTGGATACAGCGTCGGCCTGTGGACTCAAGGGTCCCAGGTTCGATTCCAGTCAAGTGCATGTACCTTGGTGCTGGCACATACCCAGTAGGGAGTGTGTAGGCGGCAGCTGATCGATGTTTCTCTCTCATCGATGTTTCTAACTCTCTATCCATCTCCCTTCCTCTCTGTTAAAAAAAAATCAATAAAATATATATTATTAAAAAAAACATTGGGGAATTGGGGATTGGAAAATGTAAAGACATTCATCATTATTTCTGTCTGCTCAGCATCCATCTAGTGTGTATGGCAGCACCATTTTCCAGCCTCTGGGGTAGATTTAACTATTTGAGAATGGAAGGAAAATTACTGCCCAAGTTACAGGAACAAACATGAAGATTAATACCTTCTTAATTTCTCTCCTTCTCTTAGAACCTCAGACATTTCTGAAACATAAAATTTTTATATTTTTCCCTCTGATAGGTCTAAAAATTGGTTGCCCAAATGAAAATTGGGCCCTGATTCCTTTTGTGCAGCAAACCATAAGAACAAGCAAGCACTTAGTTTTTAAAAATTATCAAACTTTATAATTTGAAATGACAAATTGATGAACCAATAGGTAATGAAAGAGGTCTAACTATTGGTGTTACTAATGGTAATAACATTAAAAAAAATTCCAAGTATTATATATGTTCATCATATTGATTGTCTACAGTATTCAAATTCATTAAATAATTGTCAAGATCATCATTTATGTGTTTTTCTTTAAAAGAATTATCCACTAGCCATAGCCAGGTAGTTTAGTTGGTTAGAGTGTTGTTCTGATATACCAAGGTTGTGGGTATGATTAGTGGTCAGGTCACATACAAGAATAAACCAATGAATGCATGAATAATTGGGACAACAAATCTATGTTTCTCTCTCTCTCTCTTACCTCCCAC
>NW_005354212.1:1397749-1414085 GCF_000412655.1 Myotis brandtii | reverse complement strand
GGGTGGGAGGCGACCCAGTGATCAGGGGAAGGTGATGCCCCCATCACACCTCTGTTGCTGCCACTGCCGGCAGCACAAGCCTCGGCCGGCCATGGTTACCTGAGCCTCGGGCGACCCTGGGTGGCTGGGCAGCTGCCATCCGAGGCTTGCCTGCGCCTTGGGCCGGCCTTGGACAGCTGAGGGGCTGAGGGGACTGGGGGACTCTGGGGGCAGGTGCACAGGAAGGCTAGGCCCACCTGGGGGTGGGTCCGGCCTTGCCACAAGCCTGCCATGCCAGTGGGGCTGAGGGAACTAGGCGTCGCCATCTTATGGCTGTGGGCACTGCCATCTTTGAAAGCATGGCAGTCAATTAGCATATTCCCTCCTTATTGGCTGTGGGCACTGCCATCTTTTGTGATGGTATGAGGGTCAATTAGCATATTCCCTCATAACACATAACATATAACATATAATATATGATGCATGATATATGATACATGATATGTAATATATAATATATAATATGTAATGTGCAATATGTGATGTGTAATATGTTATGTGTGCTGTGTAATATGAAATGTGTAATGTGTAATAATATGGGATATTTATCTATTTTTGTATATATAATTATTCTAGTAAATATGCCAATACTTTCCTTCAGATTCTCAAATGGTTTTAGAAACTAAAATGCTATTTAAAATAATTACTATTGAAATTATGATAAATCAATATCTTCCCCATCCCATTTATACTAATAAAAGGGTAATATACTAATTAGACCAGGTTGACCGGCCATCTTCCTGATATCCGACTTGCTTCTGGACAAAGCCATGGTGGTGGGGGCTGAGGCAGAGAAAGTTAGGGGCGATCAGGCTGGCAGGGGAGGAATGTTGGTGGTGAGATCAGGCCAGCACGGGAGAACAGTTTGGGGCAAGAGCAGTCAGGCAGGCAGAGGCAGTTAGTGGTGATCAGGCAGGCAGGAAGAGAGGTTAGGGGCAATTAGGCACTCAGGAAGAGACAGGGGCGATCAGGCAAGCAGGTAATCGGTTAGAAGCCAGCGGTCCCAGATTGTGAAAGGGATGTCCTGTGGTCGGACATCCCCCAAGGGGTCTCCGATTGGAGAGGGTGCAGACTGGGCTGAGGGAACCCTTCCCCTTCCTGCACGAATTTCGTGCACCAGGCCACTAGTAACTTATAAATGAAAGAAATTATACCTAAAATTAAAATTTAAGCTTGAAGAGCAGCAAGAAATATACACTTTGAGATATGTAATGTGAAAAAAAAATTTTTTCCCCAGTCCAGAATATAACAATGAAAACTTAACAGATGTGCAAAAATGATGTCTTTTGATAGGGACTTGGAAAAGTAGGGAAATTATTGAGTACTAGATGCCCAGTGTATAAAATTTATTCATGGGAGGGGATCCCTCAGCCCCGCCTGCACCCTCTAGCAATCCAGGACCACTGGGTCCTAACCGCTCACTTGCTGCCTGCCTGATCACCCTTAACCCCTCTGCCTGCCAGCCCGATCACCCCTAACCACCTCTGCCTCTCCCCTGCCATCCCAGTTTTGTCCAGAAGGACATCCGAAATGGAGTCCAGAAGGTCATTTGGCTGTCTGGTCTAATTAGCATATTATGCTTTTATTAGTATAGATATTAATTCATTCACTGACCAAGAAAGTGTCCAAGACCCTGAAGTTAAGAACTACAACTCCTAGATGTGATGTAGAATGGATGTTAGCAGAAGCCATAGACTAGACTTTATTATTAAATTAGAGGCCAAGTGCACAAAATTTATGCATGGGGTAGGGTGTCCTTAAGCCCGGTCTGCAACCCTATCACAATCCGGGACCCCTTAGGTAGGGTTCCTAGGCCTGGCTGGTGATCAGGGCCTATCAGGGCTTTCCTTCTCCCGGCTGCCGGCAGCTAGCCCCGCCCCCGCTGCAGCCACTGCTTGCCATCTGTGTGGTGCTGCCCCCCTCTCCCATCACTGGTCGCCTTCCTCTGTGGGTGACAGGTGATCACTTGGCTGGCCTGGGCCTCCCTCTGTGGGGCAATCGCTGGCTGGCCCCGCACACCTGCCACAGCGTCGCTGGCTTGGACCTTCCTCTGTGGGGTGATTGATCATGGAGCCCCTGATCGATTGTCCCACAGAGGGTGGTCTGGGCATTCCTCTGTGGGGCAATCTTGGGGCAATATGGGGCCCCCTGACCAATCTCATTGCACCCGTCTTGGCTGGCCTGGAAACAATGTGTGCCATCACGTGGCTATCTGGAAGTTCGTCTGGATGGTCGTTCTGCTTTTCGGTCATTAGGTCAAAATTTGCATATTATGCTTTTATTATTATAGATGCTTGATTCACAGGGATCGGGCCTGAACTGGCAGTCAGATATCCCTCTCACAATCTGGGACTCCTGGCTCCTAATCACTCGCCTGCCTGCCTGCCTGATTGCCCCTAATCATTTCTGCCTGTCAACTTGATAGCCCCCTAACCACTCCCCTGCTGGCCTGATTGATGCCTAACTGCTCCCCTGCCAGCCCAATCGCCCCCAACTGCCCTCCCCTGCAGGCCTGGTTGCCTCCAACTGCCCTCCCCTGCCTGCCATCTTGTGCCGGCCATCTTGTGGTGGCCATCTTGTAATGACTTAGGGGTGGCCATCTTATGACAATGTGGGGGTGGCCATCTTGTGATGGCCATCTTGTGGCAATGTGGGGGTGGCCATCTTGTGACAACATGGGGTCGGCCATCTTGTGATGTGAGGGCATCGTGTGAGGGCGCGAGGGCCACGTAGGTTTTTATTAGTATAGATTTTAAGTAGCTCCTATAATTTACTCATTGACTTACTAAATATACAAAATATAACATTTCAGGTTAGATTCTCTTGAAAAATTATTCTGCCTTAATGGAAATATTTTTAGAAGCACTTTGATTTACCTTATTCTCTGTGTAACTGATCACCTCCTTTACGAATATAAAAATCACCCCATTAATGTATATGAAATCCTATTCTAACCTTTCTACTGGACTTTTTTAGCAAACCATTTAAAATGTTCTTTATCTCACAATATTTTAAAAATTGTTTTAGAATATATATTTTCCATTTATATTTTAACCATGACTCAACACTAATTCAGTGGTATGCTATTTCTAAAGTACCATTTGTATATCCTTAAACATTTCTATTGAGCTCATTCTGATAAGACATGCTTATATTGCTGCACAGATACTCAGTTAGCCAAGTTCAAGTCACTGAAAATCACTACTTTGAAAATAGAATTGTATTACCATTCTCTCCTCTTTGTGTTCTCACTAAACTCTTTTAAATTCTCTATTTCTTTCTAAAGGATTACTAACCAAAATAAATTATCTGGTGAGTGTTAGTGTGTATAATGCATTCATTGCTCTTTCTGCACAGCTCCTCGATTACCAGTTAAATACTGGTTCTTGTTTTCTCTGAGCACCTTTCATCCTTTGCAGTATAATTTTATATTAAGGCTTACAGACACCACAATTGAATAACATAAATCTACTCATTATATCATTTAAGCTTTGATTTTCTATTGTAGCCTGTGAGAAAGGCCTTTTTCTACTCTGCAGTCTAAATTTAAAATCTAGAAATATGACCATATGTTCTTATTAAGCATTAAATGAACACCATACATGCATATCATTTATTTCTTTCTTATACATAATAGGCCCTGCAATTTCAGTTTTAATTAAATATGGATTTTTTTACTTAGCTCATTCTCCAGATAGCTACACCAACTATAATAATATTCTTAGTATTCCCCAGTGCTGCTGAACTTTTATAGAGTCAATGTCACACTGTGAAACCTCATCCTGAAAAGTATAACATTTATGATCTCTTCACATAAAGTGAGAGCTCCTAAAATAAAATATCCCCATCAAATGTGAACCCTTTAGGTATTATTGCCATGAGAAAATTTATAAAAATCACATATTATAATTTCTACCAAAGGAGAATGTCTATCTCTTTGTATGTATTCTTAAAGTATGTTCTGATGTAAACACAATGACATAAACATTTTCAGGCTTCAGAGTAAATCTGCAAAGTACAGAATTAAGGAACACATGTGTCATTGAGACACTTCTAGTCACTTATTTTTTTAATGAATTAGAACATCAATGATGTGCCTGACACTGTGCTGAGACTGGAGTTATAAAATGAGCAGACACATGTACCTGCCCTCTAGTGTGCAAACAGGAAAATCAAATAAGCAAAGAATATAATCATTACTACATTAAATGCATGTGCAAAGTACCAAAGTTTTACAGAGGAGCTGGTGATAAAAAAAGCACTTCCATTCTGCCACATGAGTATGGCAATAAGAAAGAGATACTTACACCCAGAGAACAGAAGTATAGTACCCAATGTAAATGGTTAAAAGCAAAAATTGGGGGACCACATTTTCTAGTTTTACACACAACTCCATGACTTACTAAGTGAGAACTTAAGAAAAGTGCTGTTAACTCTCTATGCCTCAGTTTCTTCATTTGTTAAATGGAAACTACAATATAGGGTTACTAAGAAGATACATGGGTCAATATATGTGAAGTGCTTAGAATAGTGCCTGTTTAAGTGTTTGCTAAACAAAACTAGTAAACTTTAAGTTTTCTGGAATATAAAATTTGGTAAGAATTGATGAGACAGGGTGGTCATATAAACAATTATAAATGCTTTAAAAAAGGTATATAGATAATATATTTTTTCCCATTTAAGAAGTGGAGTACCAAAAAAAAAAAAAAAAGAAAGTGGAGTACCATTAATTTCACTGCTTTTGAATCTAAGCTGAACAACAATGGTGAAAAGAATATGGCAGAAATTATATGTCATTTAGAGACTGCCAAAGTCCTCTTCAAATTCCTTGAGACACTGTCTTTGCGAGGCCTGAGCCTCTCTGTAGAAAGTCTGAATGTACAGAAGAGGCCCCTCATGGCTGGTGTGGTTGATTATCTGAGATGAGCTCAGTTATTCGCCTATCCACACCTGGACACCAGGCATGTAAGTGGAGCTACTTTGGTCCATCCAGACCAGAACATCCCTTCTGAACAGCTCACCGTGAACTCCATCAATGTGAGATGTAAAAGAGAAAGTATTCATCTTATCCCAGTCTGATTTCTGGACCAATAAAATAATGAGATATTATAAAAATGGCTGTTGTTTTAAGTCACTATATTTAGGGGTCGTTTGTTATTCACAAATAAATAATGTAACTGAAACAAGTGACAAGGTCAGATTGTCATATCCTTTGGCCATAGTGATAGTAAAAAGTCTATAACTGGGATTGAGTCTGGAAACTGTAGAATAAGATTCTTCCAATCAATCCAAAGCAGAGATTATGAGACCCTAAACCAAATTACTGTCATACAGAAGAAGAGACATTATTGCATTTAAAAGTAAGGTTTTACTTTCTGTATTTTTGTTTGTTTGTTTTGCCTCTTGATTCTTTCCTGTTGAGTAGATACAGTTTGGGAAAAGTGAATTAAGCAGCTGAAATAAAATTTAAGACAGTAGGCTAGAAAGCCAAGGTTTATTTATTGTGCTCTGAGATTTTTAAAAAAAATACTTTTATTGATTTCAGAGAGAGGAAGGGAAATAGAGAGAGATAGAAACATCAATGAGGGAGATGATACATTGATCGGCCGCCTCATGCATGCCTCCTGCTAGGGATCCAGGCCACAACTCACATCTGTGACCTGACCTGGAATCAAACCAGTTACCTCCTAGTGCTTGGGGCTATGCTCAACCAACTGATTGAGCCCTAGATCCCAGCAGAATCTAAGACAGACTGAGTTGTATAACTAGGATGGCTCTGCAACCTCATATGCCCAACCGGTAAAGAACCCTTCCTTCACACAGCCAAATCTTGGTCTGTTTGTGTCTGATAAACTCTGTTGGTCTCACCCTGATGACTCCCTGAGACCCTGCCCCACCACAAAGATCTATAGGCACACAATGGGTGACAGCTAAACTTGGCTAACCCTGAGACTTTTGATGAATAGCCTCAGATCCAGCACTGGCACCAGGTTTGAAGCTATATCAATCAGGTGAACAACACTTGCCCCTACCTGATGGCTCAATGAGACCTACCTCATGCAACTCAACTATGGCCAGAAGCACTTTCAGTGACTAAGATTAACAGACAGACAGCAGGAGGAGGCAGACCAAGGAGGATATTGGTGCCTATGGACCTATTGCTGACATGCTCCTGGCTCTTTGCGGATGGAAGTCAGCCTTTGTGTGCAGCTTGGTCCTTCCCATGCATATGCAGACTCAGCAGAGCCAGCCACAGACTGTGGATAAATTTTTAGATCCAAACAGGTTGCTCAGGGCCAGTTATAGGCAGCATCTGACATTGACCAGCACCAGAATCCACTTTAAGAGGAGCCAGAACCAACACATCCAGGGGTCAGCTCAGACAACAATAGAAAAGTATTCAGTTAACATCACAAGAAGCATATCCAAAGGGCGATCTCCACAGGCACCTGATTCTGCTGAGACAAATTTTGCTTCATGTGGTCAGCTCCAGCACAGCAGTTTGCACACTTTGGTTGAAGCAGAGACTGACAGTCAGCCATCCTGAGGGTGAAACCCATGCATAAGTGAGCCAATAGTAATTAAGAATCAATTACAACATGAGAGCTCACATAACTCACACAGGGACATTGTTGGAACACCCAACTCAAGTGATCAAGAAGACTGTGCCACTGAGCCCTAGAGGATACCAACTATATAAGGGGACACTGCAAGGACTGGGAGACATAGAAGATCTACCTAATATACGGAAACTAACACAAAAAGGCAGCATAAATTGGGAGACAATGAAAACATATCCCAAATAAAAGAATAGGATAAATCTCCAGGAAAATAAAAAGGCTAAATGAAATGGTGGCAAAAAATTTACCAGATATAGAGTAAAAAAAAAAAGGTTTTTATAATGTTCAAGAAACTAAGTGAGAACTTTAAGGAACTTAGTGAGAAATTTCAACAGCCTGAAAAAGGAAATAGAAACAATAAAATACTAGTCAGAAATAAAGAATACAATATCTAAAATGAAGAATACACTAGAAGGAATAAACAGTAGGTTGGATAAAGGAGAAGAAAAAGTCAGCAATTTGGAAGTCAAGGTAGCAGAAAACAATCAGAAGACCAAAAAGAAACACCTAAATATATGAAGCAAATATTGATGAACATAAAGGGAGATATAAACAATAATACAGTCATAGAAGGGGATTTCAATACCCCATTGACACTAATAGATAGGTCTTTCAGACATAAAATCAACAAGGAAACAGAAGCCTTAAAAGATACACTAGATCAGAAGTATTTAGTTGATATATTCAGAGCATTTATCCCAAAACAGCAGAATATACATTTTTTTCAAGTACACATAGACCATTTTCTAGGATAGACCACAAAATTAGTCTCAATAAATTTAAGAAGATTGAAATTATATCAAACATCTTCTCTCGCCATATGGTATCAAACAAGGAATCAATAACAAGAAAAAAAACTGAAAAACACACAAGGACATGGAGGCTAAATAACATGTTACTAAACAATGAATGGGTTAACAATGAGATCAAGGAAGATATTGAAACAAATAAAAATGAGAGCACAACAGCCCCAAATCTATGAGACACAGTGAAAGCAGTCCTTAGAGGGAAATTCATAGCATTACAAATTTACTTCATGTAGCAAGAAAAATTCAAATAAAATCTAAGTTTACACTTAAAGGAAATAGAAAAAAACAAAGCCTAAAGTGAGTAGAAGAAAGGAAATAATATAAGTAACCAACCAATGTATCTCTCTCCCATTGATGTTTCTTTCTATTTCTCCCTCTCTCTCCCTCCCTTCCACTCTCTCTAAAAATCAGTGGAAAAAATATCCTCTGGTGAGGATTAACCAAAAAAAAAGAAGAAAGGAAATAATATAGATCACAGAAGAAATAAATTAAATAGAGTCTAAAAAATATACAAAAAATAATGAAACAAAGAACTGGTTCCTTTAAAAGATTAACAAGATTGACAAATCTTTGACCATACTCATTAAGAAAAAAAGAAAGAGGACCCAAATAAACAAAATAAAAAATGAAAAAGGAGGAGTAACAACTGACACCACAGAAATGCAAATAATTATAATAAAATATTATGAAGAAATATATGCCAAAAATTAGAAAATTTGGGAGAAATAGATAAATTCATAGAAACATACAATCTTTCAAAACTGAATCAGAAAGAATCAGAAAATTTGAATAGACAGATTATAACCAATGGAATTGAAGCAGTAATAAAAAAAGAAGTCTCCCAACAAACAAAGGTTCTGGAATGAATGGCTTCACAGGAGAATTTTACCAAACATTCAATTCCATTGTGTATATGTGCGGTACATATACACAATGGAATACTACTCAGCCATAAGAAAGGATAAAATACCAACATTTGTGAGAACATGGATGGATGTTGAGAATATCATGTTAAGGGATATAAGTCACACATAAAAAGTCAAGAACCATATTATTTCACTCATATGTGTTATATAAAATTGAAAGCAAAAAATGAACAAATAAGAAAAACAAACAAACAAAAACTCATAGACACAGACAACAGTAAGGTGGTTACTAGAGGGAAATGGAGTGGGGTGGTTGGAAAGGGTAAGGGGGTTGACATCTTCTACCTCTCTACTCTGGCTCCTGACCATAACACTCTGTGGGAATTACTATCAGTGAAGTAACCAGTTACTTCAATTGCCAAATACAATGGACATTATTATGAATTTATGTTCTTTTCCTTTTATTTTTAAATTTTCAGTACTCTGTAAAATGTGCCACTGTTAATATCTCTTCATGAAGACCTCTTCTCCTTTGGTTTTCATGACACCAACAACTTCCATATTTTGAAATATCAACATCTTTTATGGAGTTCATTTTCTTTGTCTGCTTTTAAAATGTTGGAAGAACCTTGTAATTCATTGTCACACTTAATGTAGGGTCAACTATTGCCTATATCTTGATGATGGACTATTTGTCTAATTCATATATTGTGTATGATCTTTAAACCAGTGTACATAGCTACTGGAATTCAGTACATCACTACTTGGAATTCACAGAGACACCTCAAGTACAAAATACTAGAAGTAGCCTATTATTAGTTTAAAACCTGGTTTCCATGCCTCCAGTCCATAAACCTATTTTAGTGAATGAAAACATCACTCAAATATTTGCCCAAAGAAGGTTTATGGAGAAGAGCACATTTCTGCTTTTCTTTATCAAGTATCTCTTCTATGTCTTAGTAATGTCTGGCCTCTAAATTTTCACATAAGGCATCACTAACAATGTGCTACCTTAACTATAAAGTCCTTGAAAATTTTCAAAGTGAGGTAAAGGTTATATAGGGGAATATGTGAAAAAAAGCATCATCTAGTGAAAGTAATTTTGAAAGAGAATCTTCATTAAACTAAATGTAAAAGAGTCTACATTAGTGTTTATGTAGATGGGAAAAAGTGATGTGGACTCCCATTTTTTGAGACCAAAAAAAGAAAAAAAGAAAAACATCTCTGAACTTATTTGGAAATTACCAGAAATATAATATAAATATATATATATTAGAAATGAAGAAAAAGTTAAAAAATTAAAAAATAATCATCCTATATAATAAAGAAGGAATATGCAAATTGACCGTGACTCCTGCACAAAGGTGGCTAAGCCCTCAGCGGAGGCAGGGTTTCCGTAACACAAGATGGCTGCACCCACAGTGGAGGCTGAGTTCCTGTAACGAGACTTAACAAGCAATCATCAGGGACCTGAGGCTGCACCTCCCCCCGCCCTTATGGGGCTTGAAAGGAGACCTCAGGCCATGCCCCCTACCATGGTGCAAAGCCGGGGGACCTCAGGCTGCACCTCCTGCCCAGCGGGAATTGACAGGGGATCTCAGGCTGCACCCCCCACCCTGGTGCCAGGCCAGGAGACCTGAGGCTGTGCCCCCCATCCGGCGTGGCTTGACAAGGGTGGGACTGGCCAGGTTTGGATCTAGACCAATGTGGGGGGGGGGGCGGCTGGGTCTGGGTCTCACGCAATTTTGAGGCACATGCGGGTGGGCAGGGACTTGACTCTGGTTCCTGTGGCGTGCACTAGACTCTGACAGGAGGAAGATTTTCATATACATTTTACTAATTTTCTTTCATCTCTGACACTTCTATTATAGAGAAAGGGCAAATAGCAATATTAAAATATTTTCTCTAATTAACCCCCTTTTAATGTGCACGGATTTTGTGCATTGGGTCACTAGTTTTTTATAATTAAACTAGGTTTTTAAATCAAGAAGTAATATTAAAAATGAAGACATCAAAATATATGTATCATAGGGTTTATTTTTGCTTTAAAAGTTATTTTTAAAATCATCTTTGAGAGTATTACTTGAATTGTATTACTGTGTTTAAGGGACATATGGTGCTTTGCATACAAAGTAGTTATGGGGCCAGATTTATACTAGATTCATCATGGTATATAGGTGTACAAATGTCTAATTACTACAATGTACACCTGAAACTAATACAATATTATATGTCAACTATAATTAGAAAATACATTTTAGAAACTGTTTCATAGGGTGGTAGGCCTGGTTGGGGTGGTTTTGAGGTGGAAGAAATCAATGGAGAAAAAAGAGGGGCATCTGTAATACTTTCAGCAATAAAGATAAATTAAACTAAATAAATAAATGATGGTACATACATTCTAAAATCTAACACCTTTGGACCTATTCACTGCCATCTGGTGTCAGTGTAACCAAATTGCAATGACAGCTACTTAGATGCACACATTTTACCTCCTAAGAGTTGAAATTACAAAAATAAATATGCAAGGAAACAAGTTTGACATTAAACATTCTACCACACTCAAAATTATTATGAGTTTGAGGAAAGACAGACAAATTATTTTCTTGTAGTGCTTTGCAATGAAGCACCAGCTCAATAAAGTAATATGCTATTGAAATGTGGTGGCATAGTAAATCCTACTTCATTGCCAATAAACTGAAGATCAAAGCAATCAACAAAGCTCCACTGGTAATAAATTGAAAGTCAGTAGAGCACAAAATGTATTACTGTTAGAATTAATTTTGGCACAAAATAGGCTGTTGAGTTTTCCCCTTTTCTCAAGATAAATCAACCCCAAGCAAATAGTTAATAGCATGTTAGAAGTGAAACTCAATGTGCTCATGGTATTCTGATGAACTTTTATATTTGATTTTTAAGCATAATATAATTATGTGGACTCCGTTTTACATATATTTAGAAGAAATGAAATTTTTGTGATAGTTTCCTGATTAAATTGTATCCTAACTTTGGCCAGTGTGCTAAGTGGTTACAGCATCAGCCCAAGCACCGAAGGGTCATGGGTTCACATCGATGTCTCTCTTTCCCCTTCTATCCTCCCTCCCTTCTGCTCTCCCTCTGAAAAACAATGGAAAAATATCCTTGGGTGCAAATTAACAAATACTAATAAATTGCATTCAATATCTCCATTCAGAAGGAAATAACTGTTCAAGGTAATCTGATGGCAGAATCAGGACTTTACCTCGAATATCTTAACTCATACAAAGTTTTCTTTTAGCTATAAAGCATCTCTTATGCATAGAAATTTTTCACAAACTTACTAAAGCTTCTTAAGGATGAGCAGTCAGTCTAATCATAATTATAATAAGTTGGATTAATATTTTATGGATGTATGTGATTTAAAACATATTAACAAAATTGGAGTATGTCATAGAAAGTTGTTTAGAAACTGAAAGAATTTCTAGACATATAACGTGGTACCAAAGGACAGAAGCTGACATGTTTAGGGTACTCTGGAAATATAGCAATGAGAGAGTGAACTCCGCACACGGTGCTGAAACTAAAGTTCTGGATAGGAATTTTAGAGATGAGGCAAGTTTTTAGCTGCCCTACTACAGGTTATCACCAAACTCCACTTGTTTCTATTCATTTTGTCTTCTGCTCACTTTAGAGTAGCATTTCAGCAGTGTGATTTTTAAGAATGTTCCATTGCTTAACTGTTACAATAGAAGCTAACTATGTAGTCATCAGTGAGGAGGAAATCCATCCATATTTAGGCGATCTTTTCCTCCAACACCTAAAAGAAGAGACTTTTTTTTTTTTAATCTACTAAATTTTAAGTCAACAAATAATAAATATTGCAGAACCAATATTTATTATTAATATAATTTATAAAACCTGGTCAAATGATCTATCAAAAAGGCGTTTTTCTATATTTTTTGTCTGACACTGTTTGGCCATATCTCTTTTTCAAAGGCTTTATGCAATGGTAGATGTTTCTAAGTACATAACTCAGTTCCTCATTGACACAAGTTTGTAGGTCTATAAAAATCACATAAGACTGTGTTGAAAGTTCATAAACATGTCATGAAAGTCACAAATTGTCTTTGTGCATCTCATTATACCCAATTCACAAACCATGACTCCCTCATATATTGTTGCATATTACACTGCCTGAGCAAGATTTAACTATCAGTACAAAAAAGAGACCTCAGAAATTATTGAGAGTCTGTTTAATTTTTCTTATTGTATCACTTTGGGAAATTAAGATTATCAATAAAGACTTCTTAAATGTAATACTGAGGATTTACTACACAAGTGCACAGATTTTCAGAGTAGGAAGAAATTTTCATTCAATAACTCCATTTAGAATGAAGTAACTGTTCAAGATAATCTGACAGCAGAATTAGGATTTTACCTCAAATCTCCCAACTCATACAAAGGTTTCATTTAGTTAC
This sequence comes from Myotis brandtii, assembly GCF_000412655.1. Taxonomy (NCBI): domain Eukaryota; kingdom Metazoa; phylum Chordata; class Mammalia; order Chiroptera; family Vespertilionidae; genus Myotis; species Myotis brandtii. The sequence goes on along the minus strand of NW_005354212.1, from coordinate 1,401,294 downwards.
AAAGCAACTCCTATGTAATAACATTTATTCTGAGGATATCATAAATGTTTAGGAGTACTTTCTTTTTAATAACAGAGGTTCATGACATATAATTTGGCTTCAAACTCATTTTTTCTCATCATCTAAAGCTGAATTTGTTGTCTGTAAATCTTCATAAAACACAGAAGAGATCACCATCATCATGTAAATCCATTTGAAATCATTTATAATTTTATTTTTTATATCTTCCAACTTAAAGCTGCTCCTTAAACACAGTTACATAACAATATAGTACCAAAAACATTATCCTTCCTAGAGATAGAAATCAAGGTTTATTCTTTCTAAGTATTATATTATTTCATGTACAATACAATGTGATCTCCATTTAGACATGCCCCCCTCATGCAATAGTTTTTATAGGGTCTCTTTTAACTTGTTTAAGTATGGTCCATATTCTATTAGACAACACCACTCAGAAGCATACAGAATACACATCTTGCAATAAAATAAATTCATTCTGTTATATTATGTTTCATGCATTGGATACACACACAAACATTTGCACACATACACTTATTCACATGCTAGAGGAGAAGAAGATATAATACAAAGACAAATAAAATTAAACAATATCATCTTAAATGTTAAGTTCAGTGAAGATCCTAAAACAATGATGTGACAATGATTAGACAGAACACAATTTAAACTAAATTGTAAAGAAAGCTTTTTTGAGGAAAGGTGCCATTTTATTAAGACTAGTACCCTATAAAGAGGCCACTAAGACAAACATCTGGAAACAGCATTTCAGATTAGACAAACAAGTTATAAATGACAAATAAATGTTTAAGCAAGTAATTAAATAAATATAACATAAATAATCCAAAGTAGGAGTTCTATCCTTTTTTGGCTCTTAATTCCTTTCACGGGATACTTGTTGCTTAACCCATCTGGAATAGTCTGTAAATCTATGCTATCTGGTGTGGTAGAGATAACTTAGCTCTCAGATAAGAGTCTATTCTCTGATATCTGATTTTTGGTCTTAAAAGCTTTGGTTGGCCCAGCCAGTGTGGCTCAGCGGTTGAGCCTAGGACCTATGAACCAGCAGGTCATGGTTCGAAGCCCAGTCAGAGAAAATGCCCAGATTGAGGTCTCAATCCCCAGTAGGGGGCGTGCAGGAGGCAGTAGATAATGATTCTCTCTCATCATTGATAGTTCTATCTCTCTCTCCCTCTCCCTTTCTCTCTGATATCAATAAAAATATATATTTTTTAAAAGCTTTGGTTGTTCCCATCTTTGCATACTTAGATTGGTGTGACTGTCATGTTACCATTCCTCTACTCTCTCTTCCAAGTTGTTCTAAACACTATGGGTCCTTGGAGGCTCTCACAAATGAAGAATTTTGCTGGTCTCATACCTTTAGCTTCAAGCAAACACCATTATAGCAGACAGTCTGTTGCAGTTACTTGCATACACCTCATTACAAGAAACTAAATCTTTAGGGATATTTTATAGAATAAGATACAAAGACCTTAATTTTAGCAACTACATAAATGTAATATATAAATAAAAGACATCCTGATCAAGTGAGAATAATCCAACAAATGAACATTTTAAACACTTGAAAATAAATAGATGTACTTTACTATGGTAGCATAAGGGGTAGATAATTATCCAATGATAACAGAAAAATTACTTGAAAAAATTGACAATTTATTTGTGCTAGAGATTCTCAGTAAACAAACAATAGAGGGACACTCTTCAAATTGATAAGACACATCTATAAAACATTCACAGGTTATATCATATTTAATGGTTAAAGACTCAATATTTTCCCAAAGATCTGGAAGAAGAGAAAGATGTCTATTCTCAGAAATTTTATTTAACATTTTTGTAGAGATTCTATTCAGTACAATAAAGAGAGGAAAATAATAAAAGATACATAATGAATTAGCATAATAGCAATAACACCCTTTCAATATTTTTATTACTCCATTATCTTATTCTGACTCCATATTAAACATAATTCATATGATCAAGCCTTGAGCTTCATGTTGCAGAATAGATCCTGGTGTCATATCTGCATTGAAAGGAATCCACTTGAGTAGGATTGCCAGATATTATAGCAAAGTGTCACACTAAAACTAACTAATGACAAGCAAAAAAAGACACCATATTTCTAAGCATATATTTATTTATATATTACAAAACAAATAGTTACTTTTAATAGTAACTGGATACCTATACTAATTTTGGCTGCTTAATCCTTTTTCTGTGAATCCTAAGAGAGAATTCAAACACACCATTTCTTCCCTTTCCTCTGTGGCCTAATATTCATTGAATGTTACCTTATCCAACAAATAAATTTAAAAATTACAACTGTCCAACCTTATGAGCAAAGTAAAATCAAAGAAATACAAAAATGGACTCAGCCTAACAAATCCAAACCCGTACTGAGAGCCAGTAATAAAAACCGATTTTAGCTATAAACCCCTTTAAACAGAAGCTACAGTATATGTAATTGTATCTCAAGCCTCCTTTTACATTTATTTTTGCTTTAGATATAATGTTTTACTAAAAACTATAGAAGCATAACAATGGGCTCAAAATGAAAGTATTATTTTACAGTGATATATACCTATAATAATGTAAAGTATAAAATGTGTAAACTGTCCAATGCTGTGATTTGTTTGGTTAATGGTAACCACTCTTTTATAGCAATAAGATCTAGGTCTAGAATCTATAATTCTAGTTATTTGCTTTCTAAATTTACAGATGCTGGAATACATTCCTTGCTTTAATAAGTCTTGCTAATATTAAGTCAGAGAGAGGCACTTGATTCAGAATAGGAATTGTCTTATGTTCTTACATTGGATTCAATTTTGCAATGCAGCAAATAGACTTATTATTCAATTCATAAAAATTTCTAAGTATCACAATAGACCGAATTGTGGGGAATGAATTAAAAAACATAATTCAAATTACAACACCAAAATGTGTATTTCTTATCCCAAACTATTTTTATTCTATACTAGTAACTCATTTGTAGGCCAATGAAAAGAGGAACAAAGATCTGTCACTGTTTTGTAGCGGCCATTTCCTTACTGTATTAAATTTAGTTCTAATATGCTGGTTTGTTAAAATTTATAACTTGAACAATCATAGTTATTAGAATGACGTTGTCTTTTACCACTTCTATCTGCAAAATTAATCACAATTGTGGGACCCTTAACAGTTTCACATGTCAAGTTCTATTAGTCGGTAAAATAATGGAGAATGGCAACAAGATTTTCTTAGAAAACACTCAGTAATGAATTATAATTTTCTAAAATCTTATTAAACTTAATTGAAATATCTGCATACCTGTAGAAAATATAGACATATATGGTATATTGGTATATAGGTATCATGACATAATAACAGGAAAAGCACTGTTTTAATATATTCACTTACAACCAAATCAATCAACAAACAGCAACTAGTAAATAATGTGCTCTCTTTTTAAGAATTATATTAAAAGTCAGTTCTCAATTTTGGCACTTTTGTGTTTTCTAAGCATCAAAATCCAT
>NW_005354212.1:1394349-1397675 GCF_000412655.1 Myotis brandtii | reverse complement strand
TATATATATATATTCAAAGAAATTAATACATTTATTTGTGGGAGATGATAGATAGATGGTAGATAGATGATAGATAGATAGATAGATAGATAGATAGATAGAAAGATAGATAGCTCATAGATTTTAAAATATGCTAAAACCAGATATAGCTTTTCATTAAATATTATAACTTTATAATTCCTTGTGGGGATTTTATTAACAATTTATAAAAAAAAGTTTAAGTTTTCATGGTCTTCAAAGTCACAATCTATAAGCTCTAAGGTCCATTAGAAAATTTTAGGAAAACATTGAAGTGAGAATTGGAAAAGTAGATTTCTCTAAGTGGTGTTCATAGGCAAAATATGTTAGGATGATGATGAGTTAAAGAAAAATTTGAATGGAGAGAAATGTACATAGATTATTGTTTCTATCAAGTCAAAGATTCATTTAAACTTCGACTCTTGACAACTCCATCATTACAATGTATTTTGGAAAAAACTCAGTTTGGCAAATAAAAGAGACAATAAACTAACAAAATCATGTCTATATGCCCACCCATAAGTCTTGCTATAACATGGCCTATTAGAATATGAATTTCTGTCTGAGGTATTTCTATCTCATACTTTTCCAAGTGAATTCATTAGAGTGAGCAGCAAAAGAATCTAATTATAACATTTTTAAATTTATGATAACATAGTATTGACCTAGTTGTAAACTCCAAAGGCCTTTTGGAAAAAGAAAATATAAGATCAGAGGAATTTTTAAAATTATAGCCAAATGAAGTGTTTATAAGGTCATAATGTAAGATTTATTTATTCATTCATTTGTTCCTTATCCACTGGTCACTTCATATATTTTTGTTGTTACATGTAGTTTGCAAAACATAAAAAAATTTACTGAAAATCCTTAATGAAGGCATCTTCATAAACAAAGTGAAGTAGAAAATGAAGAATATTATCTTTGTGTGTGTGAGACAGACAAAGGAGCCAAAAATATGCAATGAAGAAAAGAAAGCCTCTTCAATAAATGTGCTGGAAAAATTGGAAAGCTGCATACAAAAGAATGACACTATTCTACAGTTTATCCACATGGATAAAAACTAATTCAAAATGGATCAGATACCTAAATAAAAGACTTAAAACAATAAATTACATAGAAGAAAACATAGGTACTAAACTTATGACCTTGGTCCTAGAGAACTTTTCATGAGTTTGATCTCAAAGGCAAGGAAAGCAGAGAAAAAAAAATGAATGAATGAGACTATATCAAACTAAAAATAGTTTGCACAGCAAAAGAAACCATCACCAAGACAAAATGACAACCAACCAAATGGGAGAAGATATTAGCAAACTACAGATCCAACAATGGGTTAATATCGAAAGTATAAAAAGAACGTATAAAGTCAACTCCAAACAATCAATCAAATTAATAATGGACAGAGTACCTAAACTGACACTTCTTCCAACAAGACATACAAATGGCCAAAAGATATATGAAAAGCTATTAAGGAAATGCAAAACAAAACTACAAAATGCCACCTCACAGATGTTAGAATGGCTATTATCAACAAGACAAGTAATAGCAAGTGTTGTGTAGAAAACAAAACCCTCATTCACTGCTGGTGGTGAGGTGAACTGGTATGGGGAGCTCCTCAAAAAATTAAGAATAGATTTCCCATTTGACCCAGAAATCCCTCTTTTGGGTAACTAACCAAAAAATTTAAGAGTATTTATTTGCCTAGATATATGTACTTCTATGTTTTGGGGAACATTATTCATGGTTGCCAAAACATGGAAACAACCAAAGTGTCCTTCAATAGATGATTGGATAAAGAGTATGTGGTACATATACCCAATGGAATACTACTCAGCCATAAGAAAAGATGAAATAGTGCCATTTGTGACAGCATGGATGGAACTTGAGAATATCATGCTGAGTAAAATAAGTCAATTAGAAAAAATTAAGAACCACCTGTTTTACTCATATGTGGGATATAAAACTTAAACTCATAGACACAAAAAACTATGGTTGTTATCAGAGGGAAGAGGGGTGGGAGTAGTAAAGGGTAAAGTGGGGGCAAATATATGGCGATGAAAGATTATTTGATTTTGGGTGGTGGACACACAATGCAATATAAAAATCATGTATCACAGAAATGAACATTTGAAACCTATAAACTCTTCTTAATCATTGTCACCTCAATAAATTTATTTAAAATTTTAAGAAATATTTTAAAGAAGAAAATGAGTCAACTTTTATGATCACAGACCTAATGTTTGTTCTCAGTTATGCTCAAATATTCAATGAATGAGATGAATTCAGCATGTGCAAGGTGAGTTATTATTCTAGAAATATGTAGAATGAACAAAAATATGTTTTTATTGAAAAGCTTAATATTTAATACTTGCTGCCTAAGATAATTATAGAAATAGAACACAAGAAGCATGTATTATCATCAAATAGAATTAGGCTTTCTCTTATGTGAAGTAAGAAGAATAAGTTAATGTCTATTTATGTTGTAGTTAATAGACAAAAGCACATGCAGTTTATGTAATTGACATGTCTAAACTCATAAGCAAATAAATATTTATAGAAAGAATGTTATTTTTCCATTGTTTTATTGCGAAATCAAAGTCAGAGATCATGAAATCTTTCTGGATGACAGCTTCTCAGATTCACCAAAATCCTGGCTCAATAGCGCCCTTCTACTTATTACCACTCTCTCCTCAGTTGTGGAACTAGTGCTGGGCCTTTTTGTATTAAAAAAAAAATGTGTGATTACTTTCTAATTTCTCACTCCATGAAATAAGTCATTCTTCTGCACCTGTTCTTTAGGTTGTATTTTTTTTTCATTTTTCTACAAAAAATGAGTGAGATGTTATCTAATTCATTTATTTTCAAGAGGTTCCATTACTGATAAAAACTGTCAGATCACTGTTTGTATTGTTATGCTTTCAGGATGAATCGCATAAATTAGTAGATATTTTTCATGTATTTCCTACCCAAGATACTACCAGATGGTGCTGTGCGAGTCTCAGGTTGATCATTTTGTGAGAGACCTGGGCTCACAGCCAGACCAACACACCATTGACAGAGAAAACAATGTACTGCTGCGGCGCACATGAAAGTCACAAGTGGCACTTTTGTCACTTAAACAGACATCTGCTTTCACATGTCATGTTTGTCTCAAATATACATATACACACATAAATATACATTTTTCTAATCGGATCTAGCTATAACACTGAACTTAAGAGGGTAATTAAAAATACATGTATTTGAGATACAAATGTATCAGATACAAATGTATCTGATATGTGATATGTATATATCACATTATATATATG
>NW_005354212.1:1392535-1394139 GCF_000412655.1 Myotis brandtii | reverse complement strand
CCAGCATAAATATCAGCTACTTCTATATATGTGTGTAGTTCTTATACACAAATATACACGTGCACCTATAATATACGTTACAGTACAAATATTTTAGGCATTTATCTGAGCTCCCTCTGTTTCCAAAGCCTTCACTGATGTGAAGGTTATTGTACCTACCTTGGAAAATCCTTAGCTTAACCAAGTCATCAACTAAACACAATGCATGGGTCAGTACCCTGCTTTCTGGTTGAGGGTTCTTTTATTTTCTTGGGGAACAGCTTTTCCAGGAACAATTTCTCATTTGCAAGTTTTAAAAAGTTCAAATGTTTGTATTTTAGTAAAGGAAAATAAACTCTTGTTCCCCTCACTCCTCCCTTCTATCTCTCCCTCCCTCCCTTCCTTTCTTCCTTCCTTTCTCTCTCTCTTTGGGGTGGGGAATTGAAAATATCCTCAATAGCAACTCTGATTCTTTTTACTTGTATGTGTACTCATTTCATTCTTTATAAATGTTTGTTATCCAAATTTCAAGATATACATCCTCAGGGATTTTGTTTCATATCTTTTTTCTCCTGTTTCTTCATCTTCAAGTCTCTCTTGAATTTTTTATCACTAATAATACAGCTTATGAGAACACTGTTTGTATTTTAAGTAATAACTTCTGGCAAATTATAAGATACTTAACAAGAATAAAAGTATCATAAGAGCATGTTTAGCTTTATGTTGACTAGTATATTATATGTAATTTCTTTACCTTACAAAATATTACATAAGTGATTTGGTTGACCTGACAGAACTTAAGTCTCTCAAATGTACACATTTTTAATTATCTTCTTAAATTTAGTTTCATAACTGGATTAATTCAGAAAAATATTCATTATTGAATCTTTAAAGATGGCACAAAAATCATTTGTAGTAATAAGTACTTAATATTTGTGCTGTAATATAAGTACAACTTAACAAGGTAATTAATCGTTAGGTAAACACAGTCCTTTCCAAATACTTTAAGCTTATGAGGGCCAATAGCAAGAACAAATAATTTAGGCTCTTTATTAGTTTCTTCTTATGGTAAGTTAAATTAATAGGTGTTTTATATATATAATTGTTTATATCATATCATACATATTATATCCAATACTAGAGGCCCGGTGCATGAATTCATGCATGGGTGAGGTCTAGCCAGCTTGCCCTAAAGGGGCTGATCGGGCCGGGCCAGCAGGGGAGTGCTTGCAGGAGGCCAGCTAGCCCCGCCCCCAATGGGGGTGGCCAATCAGGGGTAGAGCCGGCCAGGGGGAGTGGCCGCGAGCCATTGGGGGGTCCCAATGGGGCCCTGATCAGGTTGGTTAGCCGCCCGCAGTGCTTATCATAGCAACCGGTCATTCCGATTGTTCTAGTTGCTCCATTGTTTTGACCACTGGGCTTTTATATATATACTAGAGGCCCGGTGCACAAAAATTTGTGCACTTGGGGGGCGGGGGAGGGGAAGTCCCCCAGCCCGGCCTGTGCCCTCTCGCAGTCTGGGACCCCTCGGGAGATAACAACCTGCTGGCTTAGGCCTGCTTCCGGGTGGCAGAGGGCAGGCCCAATTCCTAAGTGCAGCCCCTGGTCAGGCTCAGAGCAGGGCC
>NW_005354212.1:1383120-1391152 GCF_000412655.1 Myotis brandtii | reverse complement strand
AGTTCAAGAACAGAGAGAGACATGAAACAAAAGGAGAGAGAGAGAGATATATATAGAGAGAGAGAGAGAGAGAGAGAGAGACAGTCTTCTTACTCTGCAGCAGTCACTTGAAGATTTGGGTTATGTGATAAGAGAAAACATAGTACTCTATATTAAAAAACTTTTATCTAGGTAGGTCTTTAAAATAACACACATGTTGTCTGAAGAACTTTCATTTACTGCTTTTAAGATTTAGGGTTATGAGATAAACAGATAACATTTTTTTTCAATAAATGAAAATTACATTACTGTCAAGATTTAAAATTGTAATGGTAAACTCTAAAATTCAAAGACAAAAGGAAGCATACTCATATTTTTGTTAGATATCAGTGACTAGTTTTATTATCTGCTACTTAAAAGACCTGGCATGCCTTTTCTAGGGTTATTGTTTCTACACATTACTTGAAGAGTAGAAAAACATATTTTGGAAATATTAATTTAACACATACAAATTGATTAACAAGGAACTTAGAAATAATTTTTGCTTTCTCAGTTATGTTTAAAAGGAAAAGAAAGCCCAAACATACTTGTTTAATAAATATTTCAAGTAGACATATGAATAAAAGAATTCGGCATTTCATCTAACACAACTACTAAGGTATGTTAATTCTTATTTATAGTGATTTCTGCAAAATCAAAAAGGCTATAAAACACAATGGAAGAAGAATATGGAAAGAAAACTGATTTTGGACCACTGTGGAAATTCATTCAAAGTTAATGTAAAATCTTAATCAGCTCCCCTCCATGAATTACCAGCTCCTCTAAATCATTCATTCCATTCCCCATGTTCCTCAGTTTCAGGTGATATTTTCTCTCCCTTCGCATAGCTGTTCTTTCTTCTCACTATCTTTCTTCCTAAACTACACACACACACACACACACACACACACACACACACACACACACACACACATATACATCATATATTTGGGTTAGTGTTTATCCCAGGTGATCAACATATGGTTGTTTCTGTCACAATAAGTCATTTCTTAAACCACAATTAAGCTAAATGTTTCTAGCATAATTGTTTCTGAGGAAACACTCAAAATTCAAATTGAGGTGAATTTTTACCATTGAAAAAAATGGTTAACTATATATATTGGTAAATTTCAACATCTATTGATGGTTTAAAAAAGCATACATGACATATTCTCCTCTCAGAGCTTTTTCAGAAATAGAATTCATGCCTGGAAGTCATATAAAAAGAGTAGGTTCAAGGAAATGGTTTCTATTAAATTCCAAGTTTTCATTAGGAAGAATTAAATAAGCATTGGACTTGTCCTTTTAGATTGCTAATCTATGGTAACTGAAGATTGCTGATAATGGTAACTAAAAGTAGGCATACAGAAATTAGTAGCAAGTCATTTTCCCTGTTTTATTCTATGGGTTTGGAATGGAGAAAAGGTGTTAAAAGTAAAAGGGAGACACAGAAGATCAAACCACAGTAAAGAGAAATAGACAATGAGAAGTCAAGATCATCTGCTGGGCAGACTTGCATAAACTCATTTAGATTCACAGAGTCTGTGCTTTTATTTTAGTTCTTCTTCCAAATGTCATTTCAATATTAGTATCATAGTCCTTGGGATCACGGGAAAAATGTTATCTTAGATAACATGTAAAATATTTTACAGGCAATTCAAATAAAATTCTGAGAGGTCTCCGGGGTTAGCAGGTAAGTTACTGACAGAGCTTGCTGAGTTTTAGCCAGAATCCAAGTTCAATGTCTTTTTCATCATGACACAGAGTCTTTCCATGTAATTCAAGATTATTTTAATCAAAATATATTTCATTAATAAATAATTATCTTCATTTCATTCTATCAATAACAGGTAGAATATTTTCTGGAAGAAATATGAATTGAGTTTCAGATATGTTCACTGAGATTTCTATGCAGAAATATTAAATAGAAATTTGAATAATGTTAATTTCATAATAAAGATCTTTTCCCAAAGTCCTTAACATGTACATGATATTGAAAGCCACAGACACTGATGAGAATATCTAGGGTTAGAGTTAGTATAAAAAGAGTGACTAGAAGAGTGTTGTGGGAACTCTTCTTTTAATTATTATTTTAGACCTCTAAGTCCCTAAGACCTAGAAGTACTTTTCATAGAATACTGAGCCAATGAAAGGTTGAACTAATTATAATTCATTAAATAAGGGAGATACAGAAAATGAAGAAAAGTAGGAAAAGATTGAAAGTAAAGGAAAACCAGAATCCAAAAGGAAGAAAGGAATTCAAGGAGTGAATGACAGGGCAAAATGTTACTGATATCAAGCATGGTGAATTTGAACAAATCACATTGGATATACAGACCTCCATAATCCTTAGTAAGATGGATTTGGATAAAATTCAGGTAAAAGCAAGATTACATAATAAATCACAATCCTGGTCCGGAAATATTTATAGTATAAATGAGGCAGAAAAAAACAAAACAAAAAACAATGAATTATTATAATAGATTGAGACAATGCTACAACAGAAAAAAAAAAAAAAACACAGGGCACTGTAGGATTCATAAGAACTTATTGGAGAAAGTGATGTTTGAGTTGGATCTTAAATACCAGAGGGATGATCTACACAGAGTAGCACAGTTATAGATGAGCAATGGGGATGGTTACTAGTGCATTTCAGATACTAGAGGTACACATACAAAAAATGAAATATGCAGGTAGAGTTAATGAACTAAAGTGGTTCTTAAATGTACTAGTTTGCATAATTAATCAAAGTGCCAAGAACTGCCTGACCTCCTGTCTTGCCTCTCATAATTCAGTCTATTTATTTAACTTTAATTTTTTTTTAAATAGACTATTTCTATTACTAAAATATATTTTATTGATCTTCCACAGAGAGGAAGGGAGAGAGATAGAGAGTCAGAAACATCAATGAGAGAGAAACATTGATCAGCTGCCTCCTGCACATCTCCTACTGGGGATGTGCCCACAACCCAGGTACATGCCCTTGACCGGAATCGAACCCGGGACCCTTCAGGCCGCAGGCCGACGCTCCATCCACCGAGCCAAACCGGCTTCGGCTAACTTTAAATTTTAAAAAAATACTACTGCATTCATAAAGTTTCTGACTAACTTTGAGTGGTAGCTAATTAACAATTTCTTCATATAGAAAAGAAATGACATTAAAGAAGATTAGTGTCTTCCAAACATACATTAAGTGACAATGAACAGATACTTTATTTAGGCTCTTCATATATTAATATAAAAAAATAAAGCAAACATAATGATCATAATTATAGAAAAGAAACGCATGCTAAAGTAATAGTTACCTGTTTTAGGAATAGTTTCCCTGAAAATCATAGCATTTTACTCATCTATTAGAGTTTGTGTTAAATGGTTTTAAATGTGTTAAATGGGGGCAAGCAATTTAGCAGATATAGAGTTAGAGTACAGTGGCGCCTTCACTTACAAGTGTCCCGACTAACATCAGTTTAATAGTAACTGGTTAACAAAAGAAAATTTGAGAATGACTCATAGTTATGAGAAAGAGAGCTTTCTCAGTAATGGTATCATTATTAGCATTGTGGGATACAACAGTGGAATAATCTTGCATTTATTTCGTGGTAAGGCAGTAAAGAAAATTCATATAAAATCATAAGGTGTTAATGGGATAGAAAAATGGACAAATGCATCTCTAATGGAAAATAACAGAAATGTAAGTGCTACTTGAAAATCTAATCTGCAAATATCATTGAAGAAGGGTACTTGTAAAAATATGTAGCTTGCCAGAAAATGTGCTATACATCTAGATCTCTTGGGCACATATTTAAGTGTTTATTTATGTATTGAATTTGATATGAGTTACTTACAACTACGAATTTGAAGAGGGTATACTTTACTTAAATTCAACAAGAATATATAATTTTTCTGTCTATCAGTTGTGGATTGTTAAATAAAGGTAAATATTCATCTGCATTTAAAAGGAAAATCTTTGTGTAAAATTATAAAAGATAAACCAGGAATGAATATCTCTAAATATCTAAGCGTAGAAATGAGAAACTATGTCACCCATGTCTTAAATCAGTCACAAATTACTATATTATTTTCCACTCCAATCTGACATTTACCAAAAATCCAATATTCTAAAATCAACTGTTTATTTTTTAATATCTGATGTATATGGAATTCTAAAAAGCCAAATAACAAAAGTCAAACTCTATGCTCAATGAAATTTACATGTGGCCAATAAAAGAGACCACTCATGTCTAATAGACAAGATTGTCTACAGGTAATAGGTTTGAGTTTCAACTTTTGAAAGATAAATGAAAGACTTAAATCATAGAAATGTTTTATGGTTAATAAAATAAAGCCCAAAGTTATATTACTATTATAGTTATATTGCTATAAATGATACCAAGGACAAAAGTACACAGGATGAATAGGTGGTATTAAATTTAACATTTAGGAAATTGAGAAACACATGATTAAAGTACATGGAAATAAAGTCTGAGAATTTTACTTAGCTGTGAATAATGCAGTGTCATATACCATATATATGTTATCTTAAAATACTATATATATATATATTACCTTTATGTCAGTGAAAAAAATATATACTTGATATTTTGAAAGAAGAAATTATACAATAGTATCATGCAGTGGTCAGATCTTAAATGGAGTAACATGTTCACTTCTAGGCAACAGAGATTTAAAATGAGTTTTGAACATTTCGGTGGGCAGGACCAGAGTGAGGGTGAGAGTGTGACTGGGTGAGTGTGTGCAAGGGACAGCGTGCATGGATGTGAACGTGGGAGGGCATTTCCCTGTCACTGTGGGAAATCCAGGCTGGTAGTTCAGGCACCACCGTGAGGTGCTCACTGGGTGCTTCTCTCACATTGAGATAGGAGAGCAGGTGTTTTGGAGGATCCTCAGTGTCCTCCTCTGGAGGAGTCTGTGGGGAGTGGCTGTGAGCCAGGTTAAGGAGACCGCAGACAGGTGTGCAAGGCCCCACCTCTAAGACCAGATGCTGTCTGCACGGATTTATACTGTGACCCAATGAGCCTAAACTGGTGTACCTGGATGATCAACTTGACACAGAGTGCCTGGCCTACCTGCCATGCTGCCTTGACCTGCTATTGTGCCCCAACACCCCTAGGTGCATGGACCTGCCATTGTCACCAGGCTGCCTGACCTGGCATCCCCCGTCCACTGGCTGAGTTGCACTTCCATGACCCATAGCCCTGGATGACTGGCTCCACTAAAATGGGGAGACAAAAAAAAACCCCAAATGAAAGAAAAAGAGAAATGGCTAGAAAAGGAACTAAATAAAATGGGGGCAAGCAATTTAGCAGATATAGAGTTCAGAGTACAGTGGGGCCTTCACTTACAAGTGTCCCGACTAACGAGTTTTTTGAGATACCAGCTGTCTCTCGGCCGATTTTTTGCATTGAGTTGATAGAGTAATTTGAGTTAACGAGCTCCTTAATGAGCTCGGTCTCTGAACGAATTAAACTAGTAAGTCAAGGCCCCACTGTATTGGTTATAAGAATGCTCAAACAACTTAGAGAGACTACAAGCAACTTAATGAGAACTATAAGGAACTAAGTGGGAAATTCATAGGCATGAAAAAAGTGGGAGAAACCATGATTAAGAATTAGTCAGAAATGAAGAATGACATAGCTGAATTAAATAATACCCTGGAAGAAATCAACCATAGGTTAGAAGAAGGTGAGAACCAAATCAGTGAGTTAGGAGACAAGATAAACCTGTACTTAGAAAACTACAGGGCATTGAAAAAAGAGCAAGAAGAAGATATAAACAAGTAGAAAAATGTACTGTGTTCATGGTTTGGTACAATTAACAGCATTAAAATGTTCATACTACCCAAAGAAATCTATAGATTCAATGCAATCCCTATTAAAACAACAATGGCATAATGCACAGAACTAAAACAAATAATCCAAAAATTTATATGACATCAAAGAAAGAAGACCCCAAATAACCACAGCAATCTTGAGAAAAAGTAACAAAGTAGGAGGGAACACAATACCGAATATCAAGTCATTCTACAAAGCCAATATGTAATCAAAATAGCCTGGTACTGGTACAAGAACAGGCATGTAGATCAATGGAACAGAACCAAGACATCAAACCAAGTCATTGTGCTCAATTAATATTTGACAAAACTGGCACGAGGACACAATGGAGTAAAGAGAGGTCTCTTCTATAAGTGGTATTGAGATAATTGGACAGGCAGATGCAAAAAAAATGAAACTATACTACCAATTTACACCATACATAAGAATAAACATAAAATGGATAAAAGACTTACATGTAAATCATAAAAACATAAAAAATCCTAGAAGAAAACATGGGCAGCAAAGTATCAGACATATCACATAGCAGAATTTTCATCAATACATAGCCTAGGACAAGTGAAATAAAGCAAAATAAATAAATAAATAAACAAACAAACAAACAAACAAATGGAACTACATCAAAATAAAAAGCTTCTGTACAGCAAAAGAAGCCAACATAAAAAAGAAAAGGGACTCTCTGTATGGGAGAACATATTTTTCAATGATACATCTGATAAAGTATTTATCTCCAAAATATATAATGTATTCATACAACTAAAAAAAAAAAAGGAAGATAAACAACCCAAACAAAAAATGGGCACAGAAACTGAATAGTCACTTCTCCAAAGAGAATATGGCTAAGAGACATGAAAAAGAATGGTCAAAGTCACTAATCATCAGAAGTATGCAAATTAAAATGACAATGAGGTTCCACCTCACACCTACCAGAATGACCACCATAAATAAATCAACAACAA
Organism: Myotis brandtii; assembly: GCF_000412655.1. Taxonomy (NCBI): domain Eukaryota; kingdom Metazoa; phylum Chordata; class Mammalia; order Chiroptera; family Vespertilionidae; genus Myotis; species Myotis brandtii. Next base: position 1,384,323 of record NW_005354212.1, on the reverse strand, counting down.
GTGCTGCTTAGGTTGTAGGGAAAAAGGAATCCTCTTACACTGCTGGTGGGAATGTAGACTGGTGCTGACACTATGGAAAACAGTGGGAAGTTTGTTAAAAATATAAAAAATGATCCCACTTCTAAGAATATATTCCAAGGATCCTGAAACTCATTCCACTTTAAGAATATATACTAAGAATCCTGAAACACCAATCAGAAATAATATATGCACCTCTATGTTCATAGCAGCATTGTTTAAAATAGCTATGATCTGAAAACAGCCCAAGTGCCTAACAGTCGATGTGTGGATAAAAAAGCTGTGGGGCCTTTATACAATTGAAAACTATGCAGCTGTAAAAAAGAAGGATCTCTTACCCTTTGTGACAGCATGGAAAGACCTAGAGATGATTGTGCTAAGTGAAATAAGCCAGTCAGAAAAGACAAATATCAAATGATCTCACTTTTATGTAGAATCTAATGATTACAATAAACAGATAAATACAATAGAAACAGAGGCATGGAATAGACTGATGAATCTGAGAGAGGATGGGGGAGGGTTTGCAGGAAGAAATTAACCAAAGAATTTATATGCATATATGCATTGCCCATGAAAACAGACAATAGGGTGGTAAAGGCCTGGATTGGAGTGGGAACTTGGTGGTGAGGAACAAGGGAGAAAAAAAAGACAGGGGAAGGGCATCTGTAATACTCTCAACAAATAAAGATTATATAAATAAATACAATTTTAAAAGTGACTTTAAATAATACAAAAGCATTCACAAATATATCCAATATTTATCTTGAGTTATCTGCTTTTCACTTAAGTAGATTCATTTTATTAGTTACAAAACTGTATAAATCAGAATCTTTATCCTTATAGAACTTTAATAATGAGAGATGACAGATCTATAGAAAAATAACTTTTCTTCATGTGACCAATGGTGTAAAGGATATATACACAAAGAATGAATATAGTTGACTTAGAAAACACAACATACCTAGAGCAACTAACTCACTCCTTAATCCACTATTATTGGTACCCATGGAGTCCTGGGATAATGTCACGAGGTAAAACAAAGGTCAGTTAGTATTATAGCCTTAGTAAATGCAACTAGAGGCCAGGTGAACAAAAATTTGTGCACTCGGGGGGGAAGGGGGGGTCCCTCAGCCCAGCCTGTGCCCTTTTGCAGTCTGGGACCCCTCGGGAGATAACGACCTGCTG
>NW_005354212.1:1381099-1381534 GCF_000412655.1 Myotis brandtii | reverse complement strand
ACTCACTGATTAGCCAATGAAAAGGGTAGCGGTCGTATGCTAATTACCATGTTTCTCTTTTATTAGTGTAGATTATTCCATAATGCTGGTAGCATTAAAGGAGCAGGCAAAATGAGCATGCCTATTAAAAGGAATAACTTTTACAGATAATTACATATTTTCTGAGAACACTGCATTATTCTTCTCAGTTCAAAACTATTTTCATTCCATTAAAATGGAAACTCATTTTAAAAAAAAAAAATCATCAGGATTAGAAGTGTGGCCCTACAAATGCAAACTTTGTCCCCAGTTTGGAACGTTTTATTCTCAATAATTTCGTGGGATCTTGGGATCTTGAGGCATAACATGTAAGCATGAGCATTGTAAAAGTCCCATTTTTCAAATCTTAGCACTTAAAAACATTGCCTCCTGAATGTACAATGGCAAGCAAAGACA